>NW_027115406.1:556846-570855 GCF_000696795.3 Halyomorpha halys | reverse complement strand
CCCCTTATGGCACTTGTCCACTTTTGTGTATTTTTTTTTACATTTCTTAATTAATTGGTGAGTGGTACGGCAGCCCGCATTGAATCCCAACTTTTTCGGATTCTGTTCCTTAAAAATGCCTTTATGTCTTTCGGCTCGTAAATTTGGAGGAAGAGGTCAGGGATACTTTACTCTAAGCAAAGAGATTCCGGTTTCAGGCTTGGGAGGCATACCTGAAAATACCAACAACCACTCCTTTATATATGTTCATTGCTGCAAGGTATCCTAGGTCCCAGAGGGCACACCCTCCCCCCCCCACCGTACAAGGTTGGCCCACCATATTTCCTAAGTTATATAAGTGAGGCCTCACGTTGAATCCTCTTCGAAATCTTACGCCAAATTAACTGAATACTTCACTTGAACTAATTCTTGTTCTCCTTATCATTATATTAATCATTCTCACCTTTCTTTAACTGTATGATATTTGTCATTACTTCTATATCTTATTATTTAAATATTCATTATTCCTGTGGCATAGCATATCTATTTGGGTCAGTTAATATCATTCACCGATAGAGGTGCAAAGGAGGTCCCGAGGAGATTGGCACTCGGCTAGGGTAAGTTTTGGTCCCTTAGGGATATCATGAAAGGAAAAATAAATATTGACCTTAAGAACCAGGTCTTCAACAGTTGAATTAGTCCAGTGGTCACTTGTGGATACCAAGCGTGGTCACTAACTACACCTCAGGAAAGGAAAATACAGGTGTGGCAAAATAATATTGGAAGAAATACTGTGAATGTGGGGAAAAGGGATCGAATAAAAAATTCCTGGAATTTTTGGAAAGAATCAGGACTCACTGAAAGACTGAAGATTGAAAAAATGGAAATGGGAAGGGCATCTCCTTCGAAGATGACAGATGATCTAAAATTGCCACAGACTGGACTCCATACGACCTTCAAAGAAGAAGAGGACGTCAAAAGAAAAAGATGGAGCGATGTGTTCAAGAGGATGGCAAGATCTCACTGGTGGAGAGAAGAATATACATTCTTATAGTCTTCTCATACTTCAAAATCTTGCTCTAATTTAGCCTAGATCAAGCCCTGCAAAGTGGCCCAAAACGTTCGTAACTAATACATAGTTTTTATAATAGATAAATAAATAGTTTTTGTACCATCCTTGAACGCCACCCGGACCATATTCCTAAAAAAAAGTATTTATAATTTGTTCAATTTAACACATTTTGGTAAGGGGTTAAAATTATTTTCCCCCATTTCCTAATTCTTTCGTAATTTCAGTCTCGTCCAGCTTTTCTGTATGTTACCTTTGAGCCCGACTTTTTTCATACATAGTTTATTTTACTAGACCTGATTATTTGGACTTGGAGGCTTCAAAAAATACATTTCAGGTTAAAACTCGTATTCTAAATTTTTCACGACTGCAATATTTCATATACGTAAAATGCACGTTTTTTTATTGAAATCATCATTTGACTATACGTCCGAATAAGTGTTCTGAATATTCGTAACAGCCGAATATGCTCATTTGGGTAGAATTTATTTGAAAATAATTTGTTTCTCTCTCACTTGAAATATTTCAGACGTATACAAACCTTTGTTAGTCTGAGTATTGTTGTTATAAGCTCGAGTACTTAATAAACTAGTCGTATGGTAATTAACAATGTACTGGAGTAAGGGTGTATTTAATCTCTCCACGCTGTGGTGGAGTAAGACACAAAATCTTCCAGCCTTTGTTTGAGTAGGCGTTTTAAATCAACATGCGGGCAACATTTCATCCTTTGGTTGATCGTGGTTTAATTACTATTTCACTGTATACGTTCTAAAGCTCTGAAAAAGAGTTTTCTTTCTTTTATCCTTAATTCATAAAAAAAAAAAAAATCAAGGTTTATTAGTTTATTAATACATTTATATATTATGTTTTTGTTTAAGAGTGGGTGGCTTAAAATAAAACATAAATATCTATTAATCCTTATCTCTCAACTTTGAATATTTTTTCCGACGTTTCGAACCTCAGGCCATTATCTAAGAGTTACTTTTAAAAATCATTAATTAATTCTATTATATATTAATAGAAGAATGTGTTAACATAACATGATATAAAAACATGGAAAGGGGGCCAAATAAATCATAGTGCAACACGTTTTTCAAAATAAACATAATTTTGATTTTCAAAATGTGGGCGTAATATATGTAGAAAACAATATTTTTAGAAGCAATATATAATTAGAAATGTATTAATTAGGTTGTAAATTAAAAAAAAATTAATTCATCATTATTTAAGTTCTTAATAAAATTAACAGGAAGTTTAAAATTATCCATTCAAAAAAAAATTAAATATTATATAAAATTGTAAAAACGATGAAAATACTACAATGTTAGAAGTAAATATCAATTTGGTGAATGACACAATCTTCCTTGTTTAACTGTAACAGTTTATTTCATATACAACAACAACGTTTCGGGATTATCCCCCATCTTCAGGTTGCTATAAAACCAAATTCAACAAAATTTAAAAACATGCTTACAACATCACTAGCATATCATATAATCATCAAAACTATTCATAAACTATTAACCTGATAAAACTAGTTTATATATAAAGTATAATTAACTCCTCAATATGTCATTAATGCTAATATTGAATCATATTATAGTCACTTATTAAATTTAAAAAAAAAAATTTTTATAACATTAATTATTATGCATTTTTAAGGAGAATAATTACCTTCTTGAAGGTTATCTTTCATTATAATAACAACCATATAGACTATAACAATCATCTCCTACCTCTATTACCACAAAGATGAACAATCTAACTAAAATTAACTATTTTTCATTAACAATTTTTTTTTTAAAACTAAATTTGCCAGAATTGTGAAGGTTTATACATTGGGGAAACATCTAAAAAAATTTTTAAAAAATTGATCAACATAAGATTCATTGTATATAAAATACATCAAAATTACAGCACTGGCACAACATAGTAATAAATATAAACATAATCCAGAAATATTAGATATAGTTAAGAATAGTAAGAATAGAAAAATAATAGAATCAGTACATATTACAAAAAACATTGACAAAGTAATTAATTATAAAACAGATACAAAAACTTTAGGGACACATTGTATAGACATTATAAATAAATTAACATTTTAGTTTTGTGAAATTTTATAGAGTTTGGATTTATTTTGATCTTTGTTGTTTGTTATTGCAGACAAAAATTGTTTTTTAAAAAAAATTGTTTTTGAAAAATTGTTAATATTAGTTAGATTGTTCATCTTTGTGGTAATAGAGGTAGATGATTGTTATAGTCTATATGGTTGTTATCATAATGAAAGATAACCTTCAAGAAGGTAATTATTCTCCTTAAAAATGGATAATATTATAAAAAGTTTTTTTATTAAATAAGTGACAATAATATGATTCAATATTAGCATTAATGACAGATTAGGGAGTTAATTATACTTTATATATAAAATAGTTTTATCAGGTAAATAGTTTATGAATAGTTGTGAAGAATATATGATATAGTAGTGATGTTGTAAGCATGTTTAAATTTTGTTGAATTTGGTTTTCTGGCAACCTAAAGATGGGGGATAATCCCGAAACGTTGTTGTTTTTGTACATAAAATAAACTGTTACAGTTAAACAAGGAAGATTGTTTCAACAAATTGATATTAATTCTAGAAACTCTTCCAGTAGAAAATCATTAATGTTAGAAATAAAATTAATGTTGATTCAATTTTTTAGTTTATTCGAATGTGTATACACTTTTAAATTATCGATTGTAAGTGTATCCCTTTGTTTAGGAATTAGCTCAAATGTGATTGATTGGTGCATAGTGTTTCTCTAATTTAATTATGCTTTATATAGGTTGTCGACTAAGATATACTTTGACAAAGGCAGTATTGCATGCAATATTTTAATGAAATAATTAGCAGTAAATATATTAAAGATAAGATAGGATAATTTTTAATTCACAACTCTTTATAATTTAAATTATTAAAAAAAAAAATTATCAATGATCAAAATATAATTGAAATTGGAAATCAATAGACAATATAGAATGCCTCGAATGACCAAAACGTAGGAGTTATCAGAAAGTAAACATGCGGGGACTATATGGATATTTTTTACAATTTGTGAACAAATTTGTAATTTGTTTTTTGGATATTATCACAATTGATAAAAAAACCAGTCTCAAACATGTTATTTTTGAAATAAAAAAATATTAATTAAACTAATACAAGTAAACATTGAAATATAGTATGCTCTATATTTGTTGATACAGAATCCTGGCCTGGTAAAGGTAGATTTTATTATAACAGTGTGTATAGTGTATATAAGAAAATTGTTAAAAATTTAAATTGATGCAATAAGAAAATAAGTCCTTGTAAGTAAATAACTATTTTTAGAAAATTATCAACAAAAAAAATGTCATATTAACTGATAAATATATTTTATTTTAAAGATAATTGACTTAGGCAATTAGTCTGCAAAAGAAAGAAATAAAAATTAATAACTAGGACAGAGCAATTATAAGGTATGGTAGTAGAAAACTATAGTGTTATGCGTTTAGTCAATCGAAAATAAATAAAATGAATTCTTTAGTAGTATACTTGAATATTACCTGAGGACCGAAACGTTGGAGAAAAATAAACCAATGTTGAAAAATAAAATAAAAGTTTAGAGAATATAAAAATATTTAAAAAAAAAAAAAAAATTGTTCTGATATTTGAAATCATGTTATAAGGAAGCATATGACTGGAGAAAGTTTTATAAATTCGAGAGGAAAATCAATAAACCAGAGTTCAAAGTCAGGAGGTTAACCTTTAAGAGAGCTCTTCAAACTTTGGTTACAGGAAAGTTTACTGCTTAATAAGTTCAAAGTCTCCCAAACCTAATATCTTGTTAATATTTATTACCGGAACACTTACTCTCTTTTAATGAGCAGAGGTAATTTTATTTAAAGGATACGATTTTACAGAATCTAAAATATTGCAAAAGAAAAAATACATAGAGCATTGAAAATTTGTTTTTAACGTCTTGAACCAGCGGCCACTTCTTATTCTCCCTACCTATACTTGGCAGACTCATCAATGTTGACTAATACATAGTTTATATTAAAGTAATAAAAAATTAGGTTGAAATAATTGCCTTTTTTTTCTCTCCGGCTCTTGTATTTTATGTATCTTGTCCGTATCTTGTATACATTAATGTATTTCAGTCAAAAACTCGAATTTAAAATTTTGTCCGATCACAATACGTCCCCTTACTACATATTCCATATATAGGTGGGTGAAACTAAAAACTGAATTTTTTAATTAATAATGCCAAACAAGTAATAATTTCAAATAAGGACTACAAACAAACTCTTCAGTCGTATATACGTGACATACCCAACCAAATAAAACCGTTCCGTAGGTAGTTTGCAAATAACTAATATTAGTTGTATGAGACACTTTGTTTATTTTACAGCTTAATTAAACAGCAGAGGTTCAGTTTACGTTTAATCATCTATCCCAGTGTTTCATTAGTTCTGTATAAAACTTGCTTCGTTCTTTAATAGTGTTTTGTATTAATTTCACCAACTGATTTATAGCTGATTGCTGTATTATTATATTTTCCGTAATATTATTATTATATACCGGCTTTTTATTATATTTTCCTTTGAGTCTATGTAACTGCTGCGACTATTAATGGTCTGATCTCACATTGCCGACTAATAGTGAATTTGTTTAGAGTGTCACTGGAGAGGATCTAGGAGGGTGAATTCGGGAGAGTGAATTTGTTGATCGGGTGAATTAAAAATTGTGAAATGGTGAAAGTGAATTTAAAGAAACAGAAAAGGGAAAGAAAAAAAAGGAATGAATTGAAATATTTGTATTTGGCGTATAGACTGAAATTGATTATAAAAGGAAACTGTAAGGAAAAAAACTGTTTTCTTTCTATTTTATTATACCATGTAATTATATGTAATTTATATATGTCCGGATTGATTAGTACGCTGTGTATGTAGCAACCTGATGTATTTGGGCAGCATAGATGAATACTAAGAAAAATACTTTATTCATCTATGCTTCCCAAATACATCAGGTTGCTACATACACAGCATATAAACTTATATGTAATATAATATATAAATATACGGAGGAGTTATATACAGGTAACCGCCCTATTATAACCTTGGTTGGGGGTCAAGTTCACATTTCGCGGGAAATTGTTAAAAAATCCTTCAAAATGAAATTTCTAAACATGTCGATGAGTGTGGTTCCTTACACTCAAATGCCTATAAACGAATTCACCGTAATTGTTTTCCCATCAAATAATATTAGGTCTACGTAATCTTACCGACGTTATTTCGACATTAGAAAAAAGTAAGTTTTTACTAGTCGTTGTTATTATGTTTTAAACTATCCAACAATAAATATTTCTGGAGTTAATACCTACGAAACTTAGTGTACAAATTATAGGTTCTCAAAAGTAGATTTATTTCTTGAAATATTATTTTCTAAATTTCTTCCCCCACTTCCAATTTAATATTGGAAAAATTCATTTTTTCAAATTTTTGATACCAAAAAAAAATGAGATTTATTGACTTTTTGATGAGACTATTTTGAAGTCAGGAAGTTGTAACTAAAATACGAGGGGTGTCAGAAAAGCAACGAGACAGTTTTTGTATTTAGTAAAATTTTTATTTTTTTGAATCATCAATTCAAAACCGTCACCCCTTCAAAGTAGTTCCCTTGGGCAGCTACACACCGATGGAGACGTTGTTCCCACTGTGAGTAACAGCGCTGGAAGTCTTCAACTTGTATGGTCTTCAGCACTGCCGTTACACTCCTTTGGATGTTTTCTAAAGTCCCGAAATGACGTGCTTTGAGGAAATTTTTCAGTTTAGGAAAACATAAAAAGTCAGGTGAATACGAAGGCTAGGTAACCACAAGAATGCGTTTTGAGGTCAAGAAGTTTCTTGTGGAGAAAGCATGAAGCGTTGTCACGATGGAGCATCCATTTGTCTTAGTACAAGAGCCGGGAAGAAAAAAAGGCAGTTATCTCACTCCAATGTTTGATTACATTAATGAAAACTATTTATAATTACTAGTCAAAATTGATGAGTCTGCCAAGTATAGGTAGGTGGAATAAAAAATGGCGGTGGTTTCAAAAACCTTAAAAAACACTAATTTTTCATTCGGAGCACTATATCTTAAAAACTACCAACAACACTAGAAAAAAGAAGAGTATATTTTCTGAAATATTAGCCTTAAAAGAGCTATTTATGTCCAATAGTTCTCGAGATATAGCTTTTTAAGAAGCAAAATTTCTTTAAAATATACTGAAAGATTTAGTACTTAGTTAATTTATTTTGAGAAATCTATATCTCAGGAACTATGTGACGTACAGATGTCTATTAGCACTCAAATTAAAGCTAGTATAATGGACTATAATGACCTTTACCTTCGTAGGGACAGTAGTTTTCATGATATATGCTAAAATAAATTGATTTATAGTTTTCGGACAATAAGTTTGATTTATGAAAAACTTCATTTCAGAAATATTTGACGTGCAGATGTCTGCAAATTTACTACAAAATAGTTAATAATGTTTATCTTTATAGGATTAGTAGTTTTTATGATATTTGACAAAATAAACTCACAAAATGTTAATTTATAGTTGTTCGTATAAAATGTTGGATTTTTGAAAAAATATATCTCTAGATTCATAAAACGTACATATGTCTGCCAACACTCAAAATAATGGAAATTTAATTTACTATAAAGTAGTTTATGACACTTTTTGGTGACATGGTAGTTTTTATGATATTCACATATGAATATAAATTTGGCAAATGAAAATTTGTCCGAACAACTATAAATCAATTTATTTTAGCAAATTTCATGTAACCTCTTACTCCTACGAAGATAAACATCATAAAATACTTTATAGCTCATTAAACTAGCTTTAATTTGAGTGCTAATAGACATCTGTACGTCAAATGGTTTTTGAGATATAGATTTTTCAAAATAAATTCATGAATTACTGATCTTTCAGTACGTACCATACATTTTTATGAAATGTTGCTTTTTAAAAAACTATATTTCGAAAACTATTTATGTATAGCTCTTTTAGGGCTCATATTTTAGCAAATTTCGTCATCTTTAAATGACGTTCTCTTAGGTTTTCTTGTGTTGTTCCTACTTTTTAGATATAGAGCTCCGAATGAAAAATTAAATTTTTTCATCGCTTTCAAACGGCCATTTTTTATTCACCCTACCTATACTTGACAGACTCATCAATTTTGACTAGTTAATTATACATAGTGTTCATCAAAGTAATCAAAAATTGGGCTGAGCCTTTCAAGGACGTAAAAAAAACTTGGTTAACAGTTTGTACTGGAGGAACAAATTTTTTTAGGACAATTCCCCTTCTGTCAAAAAAATAAATCAGTATTGATTTGATTTTCGATTAGCTCATTCGAGCTTTCTTTGGTCGAGGAGAGTTTGCAGTGTGCCACTTCTCACTTTGCCTCTTGGTCTCAGGATCGTGTAAAAAATGTATGATTCTTCTCCGGTGATCACACGGCTAAAGAAATCTGCCTCATTAGCGATTCTGTTAAGAAGATCAAGACGCTTGTTTTTTTTTAATGTCCTGCTGAACTGAAAGGTTTTTCGGGACTATTTTGGCACAGACCTTTCGCATGTGCAAATCTTTAGTCAAAATTAGATGAACGGAAAAGCTGTTCAAATTTAGTATTTCACTCAACATTCTTAATGTTAAACGACGGTCTGATTTCACAAGAGTGTCGACACGTTTGATGTTTTCGAAGGCCTTCTTGAAAGGTGATCATCTTCAACATGTTCTCTGTCTTCCAAGAACGATTTGTGCCAGCGAAAAATATGAGCGCGGAATAAAGAATGTTTTAACTTTTCAAACGTTGCAGTTGCTGATTATCCAAGCTTTCACATATAACTTAATGGCACAACGCTGCTGCAAATTCTGCTTTTCCATTTTGTGTGACACACAACTTCACTAATAGCAGTCACAAAAATCACAAGTTAACGGAAAGAGTTGAAACTCGCACTAAGCTACGGCAGGGTACTCTTAACCTAGTCAGGGAAGAGCAATAATCAAATTAATTACTATGAATCAGAATATTTTATTTATAGGAAAAAAATATTTTAATCATCGAAAAATAAAGATTAATTTTTTTTTAACATGAAAATATAATCAAAATTGAAAAAAAAAATAAGAGTATTCTATTGAATTCAGCACCCTGAATAGCACAACAATTAATGAAAATTACAGAATATATACACAATTTTGAGGGTTTTTTTTTTTCATAAAAACGACAGTTTCTTACCACAGTGCGCCACTGGAGTTACGCCTCAACTCCATCAGCTGCAGACGGCTCTAAATGACTCATAAATAACGATAAGGAAACTATTAGCTAATATCTACATATCTAACTTAAATACTCTGAGGCTTGGTCAATGCAAAACTTAACCTATGCACATGAACCTACACCAGAAGAGTTTTAATGCCATTGGCCTCTCGCCAATCTGGTAAAGTTTAACGTTGTTGGCCGAGGTATATATAACCCAATGAGGGCACTTGGCGGAACGGCAAAAACCGTGTGATCCGATTAGTGGGAGTTGCAGGGCACAAGTTCGTTAGCCACCCCACCCACCCCAGCCCACCTCTCACCTTGTTAGGGTGCGCTATATTTACATACATACTTCCACATGGACACCCCCTTCCTCCCCAACTCTTGTATTTCATAACTTTTAATTGGGCCGTATTGATTCTCAATTTAAACGAATTTTTACAGAGGAACCTTGGACGGTTGAAGCAATTTCCTAAAGCAAAAAATATTAATATTAATACTGTTCTGCATCTCAAAAATGGAATATGTTTACTTAGTTGTGTAAAATGTTTTAAGAAGTGCTGAATCAAAACATGGCTTCTGCTCTCTTCCCTTCGCGTACATTTGTTTTTTCAAAATAAGTTCGAAAGAAAACAATAATTTAAAATATCACAAGCTAATTACTATAAACTGAGAAACTAGAAAGCATTTTTCTAATAGATTGTAACTTAATAATAATTATTATGGCACTACACTGCCTACAAGAACACGGGCCTCCTCTACCAAAGCCAACTAATCTTTTGCTTTTCCTTTTTTTTTTTTTTTTTTTTTTCTTCCGATCCCTCTAAAGAAGAAAAGAAAAGTGAATTAATAAGTGCATTACGGTGAAAAATAAAATAAATTCGTGTTGGGTATTACCTTTTACTACCTTTGGTATTTTAAGGTTACCTGTTGTGTTTATTTGTTATTTATGTGATATCCATTCTAAAATGGTGCTATTTTAAATCCGGAGGTGAGGGGCCTCCTCGTGTTGTATCACATAGAAGATAAAAATAATAAAACATTAATTAATAAAGACAATAGATAATGGTGAAATAATAAGAAAAACAGTCAGAAGTCGAAAGAGAAGTGTGGGGGAGGGGAAGAGGGTGCATCAGAAGAAGGAGTTATAAGGTGATGTTGATAAGGGTTTTGGGAAACTTTCCTGCCCAGCCACCTCGCAGGAAGGGGGGATGGAGTGATAGACTGGAATACTGGATTGAAGGAAGCAGGGAGACTGTCAAAGAATTTAATGTGTCTCAATGTGATGTGTTGTTGTACAGTTTCTAGCTGTAGTTCGTTATGAATGTGTGTCATGTTACGTCTTTCCAGAGATGTCCCTCGACATATGTACTATATGTACTATACGCATACTGTTTTGGTATTGTTGTAGTGATTTCAGGGCTGTTGGGTAGAGATAGTGTAGTAGTGGTGCGCCGTGTAGATGTGATGGTCGTAGTATTACTTTGTAAATGAGTAATTTGAGTCTGAGTGACAGCCCTGGAGAGTAGTATTGCTTCCTCTTACCATCTTTCAACATTTTAAAGCTTCAAATCCTCCACCACCTCATCCGGAGACGTCTTCTTTTCTGTTGTCTACCTATCGAGGGTGGTCTGAAAAGTATCCGACCGCAACGTGAAGATGGCGACACTCATAAATAAAATCAAGTGAATTTCGTTGTTCATCTGTTGACAGTTACCCCACGTCAAGTGTCAGCCATTTTGGACGCGCTGTGTTTACGTAACAGTCTTTTGTGCGAGTTGATGTGAGTGTTTTTGTGAAAATGGACAAAATCGAGTATCGAGCAGTCATTAAATATTTGTTTTTGAAAGGCAATACGCCTAGGCAAAAGATTAGTTGGATTCTGTGTATGGGGACTCTGCACCATCATTTACCAAAGTGAAATTTTGGGCAGCTAGATTTAAACGTGGCCATAAGATGTCCAAAACTGCCGACGAAAACATCGCCAAAGTTCACTAAATGGTAATAGACGACCGCTGAATTAAAGTGAGAGAGGTAGCAGAGGTCAAAATAACTTGTTTGTTACATATTAAATCAACATTTAGGTTTGAGAAAGCTATCCACACGTTGGGTGCCGCGTTTGTTCATGTTAGACCAAAAATGTGTTCGAATGAACATTTCCAACGCACTGTTGGCCCTGTTTAGGCGCAATAAATCCCAGTTTTGGAGCCGATTAATTACTGTATGAAACTTGGATACACCATTATACGCACGAAGCAAAAATACATTCCAAACAGTGAACTGCAAAAGGGGAACCAGCTCCAAAAAAAGCACAAACTATTTTTATCGGCTGGGAAAGTGATGGCGACTGTTTTTTGGTTAAGTTGGAGTTCTTTTAATGGACTATCTTCAAAAAGGAAAAACCATTACATGAGCATACTACTATCATTCGGAAAAAATAAGAACTATTCCACTCTTTTTGTTCCATTATGAAGACGGTATTTAGTTATATTTTGATTGCTGATTACATTGATTAATAAATAATATGATCATTAACTTGGTGGTTGATTTATGAATCTTGAAGATTAGCTCTTGGTAGCTGTTATTAGTTCTTTAATGCTTGGTCCTTTTATCCTGATTCCGTTCCCGGCCTGGCTGTGTTGAATTAACTATTCACTGATCCTGAGTGATAGTTGACTATTAGGAAAGTTGCCCCATAGGCTGTGCTGACTCATTGGTACCTATTCTCTTGCTCATTGAGTACTTAGAGCCTACTTGATTTGTTTTACACTAGATGACAGAATTTTGAACTGCCATTCAATATATTTGAGAGGCTTAATCTGGAGTACTCTAGAAATCTGTAACTTGAGTGGGAGAAAAATCATGGAAGGATTAACATAATTGTATCTTGAGAGGCTTGTCCTCTGTTGCATTTTCACATATAATTAACCTTTTTACGCTAAGTAAATCTTTAAAACATAGTTTTAAAAAAAAATCACACAATTGACTTTTACGTCGGTCTTAGGAATTCAAAATCGAAAAGCAAATCGAAGAAGAAAAAAACTAACATTTTAGTTCATAGTGCTTACATTAATAAAATCGTGTTTTTTGTTTTTTTTTTAATTTGGTATGTTTTTTTCTTAACTATTATGCAAATAACCTAACGTGGCGGATGGAGGTAACAGGAATCAATGTTTGGATTTAGCACACTTGAAAACATTTAATTTAGAAAAAATATATCATACATCTGATTTTTTTCTCTTTTTCAGACCCTTTTAAATAAACATAAATCGTTGTAAGCATGAATTATTTTTTATTACTTTTTTCACTCTATCCTGGCTTTTACAACTTGAACAAGGTCAAAATAAAAAAATCAGCTTATAAAATATTTAAATTTATTGAAAAAGTAGAATATTTCTTCTTCATTTCTGTAATGTTTTTATTTTCTAGCATGCATGAACGTATAATGCTAGAAAATAAAAACTTTACAGTAGTAATGTTTTTATTTTCTAGCATGCATGAACGTATAATGCTAGAAAATAAAAACTTTACAGTAGTAATGTTTTTATTTTCTAGGTCTATATGATAACTTTTAAGCAAATAATTATAGATTTTAGTCATAAAAATATCTTGAATAACGTAAAATATATCATGGCTGTAAAACAAAATAGGACAATACAGTACCACTTATTCTGTGTTCAAAACGAATAAGGGAAAGCTCTTTGAGACGTGAGGTAACCTTACTTTGACTTGCTGATAGAGCTTGGTATTTTGTAGTGGCGAAAATTTCCCTTTGTAGCATGAAGTAGGGCACTTAGATCAAAAAGCGTATCAAATATGAATGATACTGAAATAGTAAGTACCAAATATCACAATCGTTAAATTCTTTTTAGTGATTTCTATGAGAAATTCATCATAATAAACTGAATCTAATTTTTAAAGGAATTTCCTAGCCCTTTAAAATGCTGCTTCATTTGGTGTTCGTTAGTTGAAATTTTGAAAACATGAATATAATCGTTAATATCATATTTAAGGTATATGTATAGGATTAGTGAAATGAAACAATAATATATTATAACAAAAGAAATAATAAAGAATTAATTATTATAAACTAAACGAAACAAAAGCGAGATCTTCTTTAACAAAACAGTTAAGACTATTCCTGATCAAAATGATAAAAAAATGAAAATGGGTATTTGATACAACACACTGGATGGCTAGTTCACAACTAGCTTTATTTTATTTTTCCCCGATCCCTCTAAAACAGAAAAGAAACAGTTAATTAGTTAGTGCTTTACTGTGAAAAAGGAATGAATCATGTTGGTTATTACCTTTTACTACCTTTGGTATTTTAAGTTTACTTGTAATATTTATTGGTTACTTATGAAATGTCCATTCTAAATGGTATTAACTAGCTTTATTGGCGGACTCCGTCCGCTTATATAGGCATCAAACTGCTGATAGAACCTGTCAGCTGATATCACAGTAACAGCTGACTATAACTCCCCCCCCCCCCGCGAGTTCCAGATCGAAATGATAAAAAAAGGAAAAGGGGTATTTGATACAACACATTTGATGGTTTATTCACAATTAACTTTATAGACATCGAACAGCTGATATTGCATTAAAAGCTGACTGTCACTTA
>NW_027115406.1:542560-556791 GCF_000696795.3 Halyomorpha halys | reverse complement strand
TTTATTATTATTTATTTAATGTAATTTACAACTGTACAAAATAATACAATAGGTAAATATGTACTAATATATATATTTAAAATTGGTTCTGTCCTTGGTAAAAATTACTTAGAAAAATGTAAACTTATTGACTATTATTTAAAAACGAACACTAATTTAATTATTTAATAAATTTTTTTTTATGAACTACTAACATTATTATTATCATTGTCTGCACTGACTGAAAGTGCCAGCGCCAATATATTGCGAGAGAACTCAAAATTAAATCATAATATTTTATAATTGATAACTATTTTATTCTCTACTCCGTCCTTAATAAATTACTTTTTGAATTATGCAAATATTGTTTTGTTTTTTATGAGCTTCTTACCAAACCCTAGTAAAATCGTGAAACGGCCGGTTCGCATCTTCGCATAAGGACCTCTTTTTGTCCCGGCTCTAAAAAGAGTTAAAACGTGATTTCCTATTAGCTTTTTAATTCCAAAACTCAATAATTTTGTTAATGACAACAAAAATTTGAAGAATAATTTTAGTTTTTTCCCGAATAAATAAATACTTGGCGGGTTCATTTTGGAAATTTAGGTTTATAATGGTAATCAAAATCCAAACAAGTTTAAAAAACAGAACTGCTTATCCTTTTTTATTCCCGCACTTTTTTTTTTCATCGTTTGCTGTACTTTAAGTATTGCCAATCAAAATTATAAAGTAAGCCATTAGTGGATTATACTGCATTAAGTACAGTGCTAGTTATAAAAACAACACCTATGACAAACTAATTAAATGATCAAGGTGCAAATTTCTCCCAAACAACACCTATACAAGGTCTGAAAGAAGTTAAGAGAGAGAAATACTTTATTCATCTATGATGCCCAAATACATCAGGTTGCTACATACACAGCATACTTATCAATCCGTAATCGGACATATATAAATTAAATATAATTACATGGTATAATAAAAAACAGTTTTTTTCCCTACATACAAAAATAGTCCTGTCGAAACATTTCTAATGACTTAATTAACGATTACTAAATAACTTAAGGAACGCGGTAGCTCTTTGTGTAAGGCAGTCTACTATCAACTCAAAAGACCTGGGTTCGAATCTATCTGAGGCAGGTATTTATTCTGGAGCCCTCCTGGGGTCTACTCAGTCTCATAAAGGTACACTTAATTTTGTTCCAGGTTTTCGCCGTTGTTCCAGAAAAAATTACTTCCATAAAGTACTGAACCCCTGATCCTTCACGGGTTGTAGCGTTTCACATTATTATTACATATTAAAAATAATTATTATTCCACTTAGGAACTAAGATAACATCTAAATTTCATATTTCCACTGAATGTTGTATCGGTTATAATCTGTTCTGGCAAGTGGTACATAATAAATACTTAATACCTTATTTCGATAACGTATTAAAAATAGTTGTCATATGTACAAACATGTATATACTATATGAATTCTGAATTAAGAAAGTATATACGTCGACGTTCCGTAAATCGTGTTGTCGGATTCAAGTAATCCGATTTTTACCATTCTTTTTTGGATTTATATAAAGTCGGGGTCGGGGGTCTCATTTTCTGATGCCCCCCTTTCCGCGGATACCGGAAGGCTCCGAAGACGCTGTGACTGCAATGCCGCCCCAGCCTATGCATTATGCAAGCTAGGACCTGGCCTACACCTACCATCACGCCAGGGTCCAGGACACGCTGGCCAGCCTCTGGGGGGAAAAGACGTCTTTTCAGACACCAGGCGATCACATGGTTTTCACCATATTCGCTCACAGCACAACCTGGACGAGAAAGCGGCTGGAAGACGTCACCGCGGTGGCGAAAACCTCATTCATCAGATAAGCCATAATATTATATAAGCCATGAGACCACCCCAATGCCCTGTTTTCATATTACTATAGATGAATAATTTATACCTAACACACTAACCTAACTGCCCCTCCAGGGATTAATATTTTTATAAATAGAAGGAAATATATGCATGTTAATTAGCGGAAAGTCTCACAATTTCCACACATTAATTATAATCGTAAAAATACACTCGGGACGCCTGCAGTATAGCACGAGCAGGTCCCGATGTAAACACGTGTCTTTTGTGTCGTGTGGAAAGAAATTTCTACTTCATTCCAAAATCTTCCCAATATTCATCTTGTTAAATAAATTAAAAGAGTTGAAGAATCATTTCATAATGGAACTATTAATATATTATTTACCTTTTGATACGATTCCCAAAGTGCGCTTTGCTTTTAGTATATATATAGTAGCTTACCTTATTGAAGCTCCTTGGCAAGTTATCTCAGAGGACTTACCGTGAATCCTATTCCAACGGTTGCTGAGAATGTGCCGGTCTGGAACTTCCCGGTATCAAACTGGACCAATAGCGAAGTCTTCCCGACGCCAGAGTCTCCCAACAGAATCGTCTGGAATGATACAGCATCAATTAGGCTTTGCCAAGCATTAGCAACTGTTTCTTTTACATAATTATAACAACACAAATATAAATACATATTTTTCTTTTCAAATAACTATATTCAAATTAAAATAAAATAAATGTAACTAAATTAAACACTAATAGCAACTAAGTACTATTTACAAATTAATATATAAAATATAGAGTTAACAAGGGTTGAATAGTGATTTAATTTATAATGCCTAAAATCGCCAATCTTCCTGCCAATTCACATCCTATCCAGCTTACCTTACCAATTGTACAGGTATTGTCGAAAGGCTTTGTTACGGTTGTCATGGTGAAAACAAAACACGAGCGATATGTTTTAGACGAGTGGGTTTTGGTTTTGTGAAGGTGACAGTTTGATTTTGGAACACGTTACGATTGTTAAATGTGGAGTGCTAATAGTTTAAAGGCTCTCTGTATTTATTGTTTGAACCGAAATATCACCATATGAGAAATGTCATCTTATATGTTTTGTTTTTCAAAATTATGGTGTTCTATTTCAATGGACGGTCACTAACACTAGAAGTGGGAATATAGTGCAGTGACATTTCTTCAGCATGTCCTGGATAAGAGAATAATAATGCAGATATAGTTATTAAGGTTAAGCATTTAAGTTAAAGTTAAGTCAATCTTGTAGTTTAAATAGTTTTAATTGTTTTATTAATTGATCAGAATTCTTTTTTTTCCTTTTTTCATTCTCTGTATAAATATTTCTTCTTATTATTAAACTTTTGTACATATAGTTTTGTAGTTCTTTCTCTGCTTTCAACTTGTTAATTTACTTGTTTTTTTTGTTGTTCACGGAATATTACGATAATTCAACAGGTGGGTAGGTAACACCCCTAGGTTTTCTGTTATCTGCATGTAAAGATATTCGCCAGTGGTCATAATTCAACAATTGCTAGTATAGTGCTATATTTTAGCTATATTATGGGCACAATGCTTCGGGGTTTTCGTTATTTCCAAGAAAAAATAACGTGGCGCCTAAGGAGTAATTTATTCTTTATTGTTTTGTCCTTTTTTTTCCCTTTTGCGATTATTTTTTTTTTTTTTTATTTTCCTTTAACTCACCCCCTTCTCCGCTGAGCGTGGGCAACTATAAACGATAAACATATAACTAAGGATAAGTCAAATTTGCGGTTATAGCTTCTGAGGTAGAGTGCCTCACCTCTTAACTTGGTACCGGAAACTATTATACTCAGTACCTCTACAATATCATAAATCACATACCCACCCAAGCTTAAGTAGAATCCTTGTTACTATTTTTTTTGCAATCTATTCCCAAACTTTTAGAAAGTTTGGAACATTTCCTACAACTCGCGTTAATACATAGCAGATACTATGTTTTCTTGATAAAAAAAATAAAATAAATAAAGTGATAATTGACAAGTTGAGCAAAAGGGAGAGAAAACATTAATAATCCATTGTTTCTTTAGAAAAGAGCACTTGAGTAGATGGAGCTAGGGAAGAAAATTGAAAAACGGTGATTGGAGCGGAAGATGGATCGAGATATGATTTGATAAAGCTCGACCGAAAATCATGGCCTGACCAGATCCACTTACCTAAGGCGGAATAGGGTTTTCTTGAACAGAGTACCACACTTTGTCCTCAGGGATTTACAGAAACTTTTATTAAAAATCAATTATAAACATTTATTGCTACAAACAGAGAGAAATACTTTATTCATCTATGCTGCCCAAATACATCAGGTTGCTACATACACAGCGTACTAATCATTCCGAAATCGGACGTATAAATTACATATAATTACATGGTATAATAAAATAGAAAGAAAACAATTTTTTCCCCCTAAATTTTCCTTTTACAATCAATTTTAGTCTATACGCCAAATACAAATATTTCAATTCATTCCTTTTTTTCTTTCCCTCTTCTGTTCCTTCAATTTCACCATTTCACAATTTTTAATTTACACGATCAACAAATTCACTCCCCCGAATTCACCCTTCTAGATCCTCTCCAGTGACCCGCTAAACAAATTCAATATTATACGGCAATGTGAGATCAGACCCCTTAATAATGTCACAGCAGTAGATAAGTTTACCAAAAAACAAACAAATAAATACATTGGAGAAGTTTGTCGGGGGGTTCGGTCAGCAAAAAACAATATAAATAAACAAAAACATATTTATTTATTTTATGCCGACATTTCGACCTGAATTTCAGGTCTTCATCAGGGCTATAAAACAAAAGAGATAACAACAACATTTAGAGAAACATATAATTGAAAAGGAATAGTATACACTCAAATTTAGAATTATACAAAATATTGAATTAAATCATAAATGATAAAAATTGATAACTGATAATTGAATAATAAAAAATTTTTTAATTGATCGATAATCGTGGAATTGGATGGTAGTAGATTGAAAACAGTGACAGATGAAATATAATATCATGTAGGTAAGAAGATATGTATAATATAAGATATGCAAGTAGTGTCTAGAAAACTGAAAAAATAAATACATTCTACGAGAACAACACATAGATTCAAAGGAAAATATAATAAAAAGCCGGTTACAATAAACATTTGAATGGATAAATAAGTTTTAAAAAAATAAACAATAGTACTAATAAAATAAAATAATTTAATGAATAAATAAGTTAAAACACACAAATAGACAGGTCTACAAATTAAAATAAATAAATAAAACAATGAATAATCTCCGAGCTAATTCCCATGATCCCCAGGAAGTCCAAAATAATATTTTCTGCTAAGATCGCAATATCCCCGATACAAATACAAATAAATATAAATGCAAATTTGTACTTTCTGCTTTCATGGTTTCTTTTTTTAAACAAAATAATGAAAATTATTTTTACAATAAATATGTAATAATTTAAAAACAGCTAAAAAGTGTGAATCGCTAAATCAGTGTTGTTTGTTTTTGTCTAAATGACGACGTACATGAAACCATCATGACGGCTAGCATTTTCCTTCTGTTGGTACATAGATTAAAAATCCTAGTCTTTTAAACTAAAATTAAAAATTAATTCTGTGTTTATATTATTTAAAACATAGTCGTTTCTAAATTTACTGACAATAATATTAAAATTATTTCAATTTTTTTTTCTGTGATACTTAATATCCTATAGATATATTTGGCCTCTATTTCATAGAGAGAAAAAAACAATATTATTAGTCCTGTAGTTTATATAATTTCTATTTATTCCTCACCCTGCCCCGTCAGTTAGACAATATTGGTGTGATGTTGCTAACTTTTACAATGTATAAGTTAAAAAGTATGAGTTCGACTCATACTTTTCTTCTTTATTTCCTAATTTTTAACTCTCATAATATCATTAATTGTCAACCCCATCATGAAACATAAAGTATTAGTGTTAGTTGCTATACTTATGAACTAATACTATTGGACTTATTCACAAAACAGGGCTTCCTATACCTCCGAAGTACTTATATACAGTTTTCAATATGTTTTCTAAGTTCCCTGTATCCAACCATCATTAATGAATGAATCTGAACCACTGATAATTTTACCCTAACATTCTAAAATACACAATACACTAAAATGCTGGAAGATTATTGATTGACCGTGTGTAAAGATGAAAGGAATATGGTCCGGGTGCGGTCAAAAAAACTCAAATAGTAGAATTATACTATTTTATTGAGCCAACGTTTCGCCCCACGTTGCAGGGCTTCGTCAGGGCTAAAAAAGATACAAACACATAGTTACAAAGGAGAAAAAAAAAAAAAAAAAAAAAGAGAACAAAAACAACACAAAAACATAAGTGTAAAATAACAGGGGGTATAAAATTTAAAAAAGTAAGATATAAAAAGAAAAATTAAAGGTTGTAAATAGTAAATGAAAAGGGTAATAGTAACAGATAGATAAGTAAAGAAATATTAAAGAAAATACAAATAAAGAGTTGTAAAAAGAATACAAATTAAATGATGAGACAGAATGCATACCTATTTTGACGGCAGTCAAAACAAAAGTAACCGTTGGTATTGGGAGGAGTGGGGACGGCAGTTGTGCCACAATAACGAAAATAATTTGTAAAGTAAACATGATATGCATGCATATACATATGAAATATGTATGCATTCTGTCCCATTTTATACCCCTATTATTGTACACTTATGTTGTTTTTTTTCTCCTTTTGTAACTATGTGTTTTTATCTTTTTTAGCCCTGACGAAGCCCTGCAACGTGGGGCGAAACGTTGGCTCAATAAAATAGTATAATTCTACTATTTGAGTTTTTTTGACCGCACCCGGACCATATTCCTTTCATCAATACACTAAAATATTTCATCTTACTCCTAAATAAAGAAAGAACTCGAAGAACAAATTGCGAGCGTGCGTAGAGTTGCTAATACACAGCACACTAATCTGTCAGGCTATTGAAAATATCAAAAGGGAAGAGAGAGCATTATTTGTGACAAGTCGGATATATTTACAATACTTCGATTCGTAGAGTTGACAATACGGAGCCAGGGTCTAATATAAATAATGGTGCAGGATTCCCAGTTAGTCCAGAATAATGGTTTCCGCCATGTTCCGAAACTGGTTCTTTTCGACAGCCACTCAAAAAAACTCTTGTTGCAAGAAGGATAGTTCCTCTACTACCGAACCAAAGCCTTTTCATCAACAATTCTCTCTCTCTCTCTCTCTCTCTCTCTCTCTCTCTCTCTCTCTCTCTCTCTCTCTTGTCACTCTGTCCAGGATACAAATAAATACACAAATGTTACTGCAGTCACACAGTAGTGTCTTTTAGGAAAAAAAATAGATTTATTTATGTAATATTACAGTGAACTGAGGGGTCCGGAAAACAATTCTGACTGTTGTTAATTTAATTGGAAAATTGTATTAAATGAAATTGAAAGATATTTGAATGCAAATGTTCATGCCGAAGTTTCCAATAAACAATAACAAGAAAAGAATAGAATTCCCTTCAATGAAAGAAACTGTTGTGCTCTAAAACAATAAGTAATTAAATGAATCTGTCCAATTTATAAGACTACCGGGAAATTCTCAAACCCAATTATAGATGTTTTAATGAAGTCCTGAATAAATATAAAGAAAACTTTTTCTTCAACTACTTTTGCTTGTTAGCCGTTTTATCCAAGTTTACAAGTTTTGAAAAGAGGATTGCTCACGGACTTCTTGAAATTCTCAAGAGAAAGTTTAAAAAAGAAATAAGTATGATATACTTTATTTTGCAATATCATTCTTTTTATTTGTCGGAGTGAAGATAAGAAAAAAGTTTTAAAAAGTACTGCAGCTCCGTTGGTCCCCAAGTTTATACATTATACATTGTAAACTGAATATATATGTTGTGTGAAATTCGACCAGCCACCATGCTTGAAAAACAAGTAGAAAAAAAAAATTGGTGTGGTGCTTGCATCATACCTCTTTCACTTAACAACCTACTTAGATCTCCAAGTTTTATGTAGATTAGTGGACTCATTTTGAAGTTATTGCTATTTTTCGAAAAAAAAAAAAAAAATCTAAAGGCGAAAATTTTTTATTCTTCTGTTGCTATAAAAAGTTTTATATTAAGTTTTCTTGAGGTTATAATAACTAATATCAATTTGGCTCATGTAAAGAATACATACGAATGTAAACTGGGAAAGATCGGGGGGTGTCTCGAATTTACCGATTCGAACTCTTGTTTATATTTTTCTTTCTTTTTTTTTTAAATCTTCATTTAAGCCATGTTATAATATTTCAATGAGGTGTAGCTGATATTAAACCCTATTTAATTTGACACTCATGTACCGAATTTAATCAAAATTGATAAATCGGTTTTCGGGAAAATCGAAAAATCGATTTTATAAAATGCTACTGTCGGTTGATCGATTTAATAGAATAAGTTTCTACATTAAAGTCATATACCACTTCAAAAACCACCAGTATGTAGAACTAGAAAATTCAATATTAGAAAAAATTCAATTTTAGTGCTGGAAAACTCAAAATAAAAAAAAATCAGTTTTAATATAGTAAAATTAAAATAAAATTAATTTTATTATGTGTAATGATTTTATACAGTTATTCTGCCCACTGAAATACTCATACATAGATTAAGTGAAATAAAAAACCCAACTATTCAATAACTATACTATAGACACACAATTTTACGAGACTTAGTTATTTAGACTCAGGTAACCTTAAAACGTTCATTTCTGTAGAAAATTAAATTTTGAAATTTCGCACAAAGGCAATACGTGGGAAGTGGAATTGAAAATGTTGCAATATATAAACAAAAGCATAAGAATCCCTCGAAATTTTAACACTAAATCATTTTATAGCATTAGTAGTTATTGTCAAGAAAGAAAATTGTCATAAATTAATCTTTCAGTCAACATTTACTGCAGGAAACATATACACAATACTGAAATGCTAACATTATGACGAAATGTTAACATTTACGATCTTTAGTCTAACATGTTATAGTGTGTTATATAGAGGAAATATTTCCTCCTTTCAGCATTTTAAAACGATATATCATTTAACGTAGTTGATAGTCTGTTAATAGGTCTGCTAAATAGAGGATGACGTCATTCAAAAGACCAGCTGAGCTCAACACCATTTTGTCTTCTGTCGTTTTGATAGGTTAGTACCTCGTAGTTCGTTTTTGTTTTGGACATTTTTAAAATATAATAAATTAATGGATAAAAATTACGATAAAATGATGGGGGAAAAATGAAAAAGTGGGGTGGAGGAAAAATTATGTGATGAAACTGTTGTGTATTTTAATATCTCGTAAAGATTACAAAACAGGTTGCCGAGAAAATCCGCTAGGAGCTCCTCTTCATTTAACATATAACATGGCCTTTAACTTGGGATTCTCATAATCCTATAAATTTAGCATGTTAAAATTGTTGACATTTAAAGCATCATGTATTTCCGTATTTTAAATATTAATATATTCTGAAATTCGACCTAATTAAAACTAACGATATAACATTTATATATTTGGAATGCTGAAGAAAGTAGACAGTTAGACGATTGCTAAAACAATAGTTTATTATAAATCAGTGGTTAAGGAGCTACAACAGAAGTACTAAGTAAAGTACATCATAGTAG
Organism: Halyomorpha halys; assembly: GCF_000696795.3. NCBI lineage: Eukaryota > Metazoa > Arthropoda > Insecta > Hemiptera > Pentatomidae > Halyomorpha > Halyomorpha halys. The sequence continues at coordinate 547,262 of NW_027115406.1, read as the reverse complement.
AAACTCTATTCTACTTACCTAAAACAATCTAGTTTTTAATTTTATTTATTTCAGTATAATAAATAGATGGATAAAAATAATAATTAAAATGTTCTGTAAGCGAAGATTTTCGGCGAGTAGCTCCACTGCCTTAAACATATAACATGGCCTATACATTAGGGAGGCACAATCGTATAGTTATAATATTTTAGCATGTTAAAACTTTTTACATTTAACACTACATCATTAATAGCTCACATGTAAATAAAATTATTCATAAAATGGGTCGCCCTTTATTATTGTTTATTATATCAGGAAAGGTAAACAATAAAACAGTTCTACGAATAATTACTCACCACTCCAAAGACAACCGGTTAAGATACACTGTTGTAAATAAATAACAGTAGCCAATCCATAAAAACGAATCATAAAGTTGATACAAAACTTGTGTGCAGTGAATAAAGAATGGAAGTGAATCCCGACCTCACGCAACAAGTAGCAATCAACAGGTTGCTAGGTGGCCCCCATTAACTATTCCAACAGTCAGTAGATTGATATCAATTAAACTGATCTTTCCTTATTATTGTCACATTTTATAGTAGGAATTTTTTTTTTCTTTTAAACTAGGTAATAAATCATTGAACTAGGTAATAAGTCCATACAGAAAACAACTAAATTGTAGAGTACATAAAAAATTATTAAGATGATGGCCAGGGTTGAGGTAAAAAAGAACAAACTGTTTATTGTCCGATGTTTCGGCCTACTTTTAAGGGCTTCATCAGGGCTGTTCAAGACGATAGGTTAAACAGACTGATAAATAAACCCTAAAACAACCCTGAACATCTTCTTCAAATTTTAAATTATACGGTCATTTTTTATGAAATTTTCAGGAACTGTGTGGGTTCATATCTAGTTGATCCTATTCCTCAACTTTCCCTTACGTATGCACTGTGCGACTAACTCCATTGGGCCTGGTTCGAATCCGCTAGTGGCAGATTATTTTTTATTCTGCTACTGTAGCCATGAGTCTACCCTGTGTTCTCAAGAGCCCTCAGGGGTCCACTCAGCCTCATAAAGTGGGTACCTTTAGTGGGGGGGGGGAAATCTGGTGGTCGAGAATCTGACCAAATTACCTTATTACACAGCAGTCGGTCTAGTAACAGTACTTCCTTACGAAGTACAGAATACATTTATCTTGACTTCATTGCTTTACTTCATTATCTTGACTTCATTACTTTACTTCATTATCTTGACTTCATTACTTTACTTCATTACTTTACTTCATTATCTTGACTTCATTATCTTGACTTCATTATCTTGACTTCATTACTTTACTTCATTATCTTGACTTCATTATCTTGACTTCATTACTTTACTTCATTATCTTGACTAAATTTCATACCGATATCATAGAATCATCGCGAAACAATATTGCACACAGTAACACTAACAGTTACTGTGTAATGTATCGCTCAATCCAATCAACGTGATAGACCAACATATAAACTATTACACGAGTAGATGTAAACAAATAGTGAGTTATTCATATAAATAATTAAGTTAAACACAATCATTGTGGAAGACGTACTTTCTTATATTCTAAGGAAGTCAAATTACAACATTTCACTAACATAATAATCGACAAAAAATGCACGGTATAGTAAATTTGTCTGATGCAATATTTTAGCACGTATTGGAAACGTGTATGGCCAATAGAAATTTAGTAATAGTGATGTGCTCACCTACCCACTGCGAATACCGTTTGTAGCCCAGAGAGTTCATGTGTTACCTAAGCAACCTCGAGTCTGCTTGAGGAATCAGTTCGAATCCAGTCTGGGGATCTTGACTTAAACAAAAAAAGGAGGGTTATGCCAAGCCCCTTGAAGGCAATTTTAGAGATTTTGCACATTAATGTAATTATCTGTAAAACCGTTTAATTTAAATTTAATCGCAAATTTAAAAGAATAGAAGTTGTAAATTTTATTTCCAACACTGTAGTATATCAATAATGAAAATCCAGTAAGCCGTTCTCGAGAAATAGTGCTCCATCCTCTGTTCCGTTGACTCATTTCAAAGTGAATATTAAGAATCCTAAAATATATTTACTGTCCTAAGAAGTAAGGAATAAATATCAAATTGAATTAACTTAAATTTTTCAATTAACGTTTTCTAGGAACAATTAATAAAAAAATTAATTTATTTGACATAAAACATTAAAATATTAAGTTTGATACAAATAAATAATTGCTTCTGATGTAATAGAGAAAGATGTTTGTTAAAAAAAAAAAAGTGAACGTAGTAAACATTATTTTTTAGAATATTTAATCTTAATAACTGAAAATTAATATTAATTCAAAACAGAAATATCAGCAACAAAATGTGAGCAAACTTATTAATTTTTGTTATTCTCTTACCTAACCATTTCTGACATACTGACATACGGGGTGTGGCAGCAAATCTCTACTGTTAAATATGACATACGGATTCCACGCCTACGAAAGAAATAGACCCCGCCTACTGGCGTCACTCGACCTGCACCCCCTCCATTATGCTCCTTCCTCCAAGATTAGGATAGGCGGTAACCAGTAGAGAACGCTCCCCCCCCCCATGTCATAAATTAATAGGTGTAAAAATATAAAGGTTATCCACTCTGCACAATTCCTCCACTCCTCCCTTACGTGCTTTTGCAACATTAGACTTGATATCTTCTCGACTCCTTTTAATGGCATGGAAAAGGCCCAGGAATTTGATATGTCTTAACAGGACCATTTATCATTCTGACGAAAAGAAGATGGATGGAGCGCTACATGCCAACCTCCATCGCTGTTCTTACAATCAACATGAGGAATGGCCGTCAGGTTCAGTACTGTTCAGTCATAACTGTTCCCTTCTTTATCATATAACATATCAGTTTTATAATTGACAAACCTCTAAATTTTTTATAAGCTAAAATTAAAAATTGTAGAATAGATGATGTTGATATAATTTTTTTTAAAAGCTTGATAAATAATTACCATCAACGCTATAGTGTAACGTTAATTATTAATATGTTATTAATGCATTTCTTCTTGAAGAAGTTTGTCGGGGGGTGCGATCAGCAAAGAACAACATAAATAAACAAAACCATTTATTTATTTTATGCCGACGTTTCGACCTGAGTTTCAGGTCTTCATCAGGGGTTATGGCGTAGAGTGAAGATTGGTAACTGAGTTACCAATCTTCGAGTTACCAATCTTCACTCTACGCCATAACCCTTGATGAAGACCTGAAACTCAGGTCGAAACGTCGGCATAAAATAAATAAATATGGTTTTGTTTATTTATGTTGTTCTTTGCCGACCGCACCCCCCTACAAACTTCTTCAAGCATTAATCTACGGTCAACTATCTACACCTTATTAATGCATTAGTATTTTATCATCTTGAACAGCCGCCATTTTCTCCCTAACTATGGTTGACAGAGTCATCAATTTTTACTCTTAACTGTATATATTTTTCCTTAAATTTATCAAAAATAAGGATAAAATAATTGTTTGTTTTTTTCTCCTTTTTGCCTCTTCAACTAGAATACATCGAAGACGATTTAAAGATAACACAGAACAGGACGACACAGATTTCCAACTAATGGAAAAAGTGATTGATTGGCATGATTCATCTCAATCATACGAGCCTGAAAGCACACTTCTACTGTTAGCATTGAAACGTTTGGTTGACAATTAACGGATCGTTACTAGCTAGTAACAAGGGTTTGTCATCAGGGTATTTTGTTAGGACGGATAAGGTGATCATATATGTTCTGTTAAAATAATTTCAAGATAATTGATAAAAACCAATAAAAATGATTGAGGAAACCCCACCTGGACCACATTACACCCACAATTATTTTAACATAAAACTCTAACATAATTTAACTAGTAGTTAACTTATGTGGTAACTAACATAAGTTTATACTGTATTATACACAAGATTAATTTTGAAACCTATATTACTGTTGAAATTATCTAAGCTAAGAGATTTTTTTTTTAATTTGGGCAAAATTAATTATTAATGAATGCCAATAAAAAAGGAAACAAAATAAAGTTGTTTATAATAAGTTAAAAGTTTTATTTTTTAATAATTTATTTATTGTTATTTACAACTGTATGAAATTATATACGACTAATAAATTTGCTATTAGATATAAAATGACATGATACAAATATGTAGAGAATCTACCCATTGATAGAACTCCAATAATGCTACTAGAGAAGATCTCGGGACCATCTTCTTTTCAGACGCCTAAGGGAATTATCAGGTATTGAAGGAGAAGCCAGATAATAAACAAGTGGGTTTGGGTGGTTGTAGGGTATATACAAAAACCGACATTTTAGAAAACCGGTTTTCTGGAAAAATTACTATTCGAAAACCGGTTTCGAAATTTTATGAAAAATTGTTGGCTTGAATATTCTGTAATTCGAACAAAAAATTTTAACGGAAAATTTAGAGTGATTAAAAACAGTTTTTGACTGAAATTATTTACTGTTCATTTTTATTGATAGTAAAATTTTTATGCAATAGAACAAAGAAATAATAGTTGACCAGGATTGTTGTTTATGCATAATTTTCACATATAAGGATGTAAATATTTTTATAATAGTGAAACAAGTTATTCAGCAGAAGTTTCGAATAAATAAAAACAATATATATTCATTCTGGAAGATTATTGATTGACCGTGTGTGAAGATG
>NW_027115406.1:534570-538000 GCF_000696795.3 Halyomorpha halys | reverse complement strand
AATATTCTATTTATTTTTTTGTTTAATGAAATATGATTTCAGAAAACAGAGGACGTCTATCGATTTGCTATTTAGCCGTGTCCTTAGTTTATTCACAAAATTTCCCGAAATACAAAATACCCTCTCACTTGCAAACGAAGTGTTATTCATACATTGAAAACCGATATTTTCTACTAAAAAAACGGTTTTCGAATTTCATAATTTTCTCCAAAAAACCGGTTTTTAAAAACCGACAAAAACCCTAGGTGGTTGGTAAGTTTATCATCGAAGGATTGTTATCTGGCGAAATCGGCAGCTTATGGAACATTGAGGTTCAGATGGATGACTTGATATGTGTCAAAGTAAGGACCATTAAGGATTTTGGACTGTAAAGACTCAACTCCCTACGTCCAGACAGGGCATATCGTCATGTAGATCAGGCTTTAGTAATGGATTGGAAATTCGAACCGGTTGTCTAGTAAATGTAATAGTCGAAATGGAAGATTAGTTTCTTGCCTGAGGATTCCAAGTCATTCGCTTGTCCACGTGCAAAGGATTTCTTTGACAGAAGTTAAAAGTTAAGTTATAAATTGTTTTACCAATATAGTTGAATAAAATGATTAATTTTTTTTTTACATATATTAATGGGATAATGATACGAAAACTGACCGATAAAATAGTTTCTGACGCCAAAATTGCCTATGTTTCATTTATTGTGATTTTGGATTTTCAATCAACGTGCTATCTCTTAGTCTCTTTTAATTTATAATATTAGTGTCGGCTTGTGTACAAGAGCCAGAATATAGTATTTTAATTGTTAAGTTTGGTAACATTTGTGTATTTATTCATTTCTTTGCAGTGATTACTATAAATTATATTCATTACTGCAATTATATTCGTATATATGTGTATGAGTAAGAGCGTTTTATAATTATAACATTATCGTACACATATATAATACGGTACTATCAATCCCATTTCTCTTTCAGAAAACGACGGATTTTAAGAAATGAAGTATAAAAAACAGGAAATTTCGTTGAGAAGTGACTAATCTCATTTTTAATTCTTATTGAAACTTTAAAAAAAGTTATAGGTTTCAAAACTCTGACAAAAGTAAATTGGCGAATCGAGAATTGATATCTAATGTTGATATCAATAACCAGTAGGTCCCCGGAGAATATAGGTCGGATAGTATATATTTAATGCCCTGAAACGAACCGTTTTGAGATAGCATACGAATTAGGCAAGGCTAAAACCTCATTTTAAGGTTAGCTTCCACAGCGTTATGGTTGGCATGGAATACCTATCACATGATGTTTCGTTATTTCCCATGCCATACCATATCCTCGCCAAACATCTTTTTCATTGGGGCTTGGTAGCCGAGCAAGTAGTAGGGATGGGATATCGAAAAAAAAATATCGATATCGATATCGGATAGAAATATCTATATCGATATTATATCGGAACCAAAATATCGATATCGAAAATTTAACGAATTAAAGTAATGATAATTATAAAATGATAACATAGGAAGACATATTTTATGTCATACCTAATCAAAATACATAAGAAACTCTTAATAATTATGAAACAAAGCAACACCACGACAACAATAACAAATATAAACTAAAATATAATTGTTTTATTGAAGAAAATTAAAAAATAGAATATCGATATTTTATTTGATAAGTACATATTTATTTCGATATTTCCTACTGTTGTAATCGATAGGGAATATGAGCATCAATATTCCGATATTATTTTATCGAAATTTCGATATATTGTTTAAAATGACTAAAATATTATATAGAGATTTTAAAATAGGAATATCGATATTTTATTTTGATAATTACATATTTTTTTTCGATATTTTACATTGTTGTAATAACGATATGGAATATAAACAACAATATTCCGATATTATTTTATCGAAACATCGAAATATTGTTTAAAATGACTAAAATATTATATAGAGATTTTAAAATAGGAATATCGGTATTTTATTTTTATATTACATATTTATTTCGATATTTTACACTATTGTAATATCGATATGGTATATTAGCAACTTTATTCCGACATTACTTGATCGAAATACCGATATTTTGTTTATAATTACTAAAATAACATATAGAAATATAAAAATAGGAATATCGATATTTTGTATTGATAATTACATATTTTTTTCGATATTTTGTATTGTTGTAATATCAATGTGGAATATAAGCAACAATATTACGATATTACTTTATCGAAATATCGATATTTTGTTAAAAATAACTAAAATATATATATATATATATGATTATAGACATATTACTTTTTTTTTTATAAAGAAATCGATATTTCGATATTATCGAAGGGGAATGTCGATATCAAAATATCGGATATCGGAGACAAAATATCGATATTTCGATAGTATCGATATCGATATCCCATCCCTAGCGAGTAGGAGCTTCAACTTTGATTGGCTGGTGACTGCAGCAGCGCCGATTTGGATCTGACCTAGTGGGTCGACTTTCATATCTGTGGCAGCCCCACGAAACTTTACCCCTCAGTAGGGTTAAAACAGGATGGACCTTTAACCTGCCGGGCACATGCGCAGTGCGTTTTCTGTTCCGCCATTCTGATTAATGTTTTCATGTCACGATAATTATTAAATAATTAGTTTTTACTATCACTTAACCAATATTTGAGCATCAGTCCACACGGCCTTCACGTCTCTATATTTCTGACTTACTTTTAAAAAGAAAAATGTTAAAATTCTGTAACAAGAAATATTATTAAAAGTACTTTTCTGAAAACCTTTGAAATTTGAAGTAGTCAACCTCGTTGGAAAATTAGTCCAGGAAAGTATTTCAGTAGTGAATATAATATACTGTTCTAAAACATGTTTCGCTGAAAATTCTAATTAACAAAATATACTATTTACCTTGTGAGGTACATCGGTGTCGGGACTGGGCAATGGGGCCAGGAGCCCGGGGTCGGGAGTGTAGCCCCTGTAGCCGGTGGGGCTCGGCTCCCTCTTCACCGGGTCCCCGGCTCGCAGCCCAGCGTCCTCCGTTTCGAACACATCATCAGACATGCTGTCATCCGTGATTATTTTCTGAAAGCATACAAAACAAGTCAGCCAAATATAACAGTTTCAAAGAATAGATATCATATAGGATATTATCGAAAAATGTGTACATTCGATGTCTAACCGGTTCGTTGACCTAGATTTGGTTATTGTGTACTGGAGACAAATTGAACCCAACAAATTATTTCTTTGGTTGTGTGACTTTCGTTATCGATCAACAGGTTAGTATTTGATACCCTCTCTTGGTATTGACATCAACAGGTTAGTATTTTATACGCTCTCCTGGTATTGACATCAACAGGTTAGTATTTGATACCCTCTCCTGGTATTGACATCAATAAGTTAGTACTTGATACCCTCTCCTGGTATTGA
>NW_027115406.1:526999-533500 GCF_000696795.3 Halyomorpha halys | reverse complement strand
ATATCTCAGGAATCATTAGTGCTACAGATGTCTATTAGCACTCAAATCAGAGCTACTTTAATATGCTATAAAGTATTTTATGAAGCTTATCTTCGTAGAACTAGAGGTTTTCATTTGATTTGTAGTTGTTCAGACAAAATTTCATATTCATATGAATATACCATAAAAATTACAATCACTACCAAGATAAACGTTATAAACTAATTTGACACCATCTTATACGATTAGTCAACTTGAAATTTTAACTATGTCTGTGTAAAATAATTCTAATAAAAATTATAACTATGGCTATAAAATATTTTTATTTTCATTATATGAGCCCAAGTTGAGCTGTTAATAATTCCCGAGAAATAGTTTACACAGCAACTATTCATCAAAAATTTACATTGAATTTATTTTGGGAAATCTATATCTCAGGAATCATTAGTGCTACAGAAGTCTATTACCACTCAAATCGAAGCTTGTTTAATTTGCTATGAAATATTTTATGAAGCTTTTCTTCGAAGAAGTAGAGGTTTTCATTTGATTTGTAGTTGTTCAGACAAACTTTCCATGATATTTTCAAAATGAATTCACAAAATGTTGATTTCTAGTTACTCGGTCAAAACTTTTACTATATGAAAAATTCTATCTCAGGAACGATTAGACATACATATATCTGCCAGCAATCATTTCAAAGATAGTTAAATGTAAAATAAATCAGTTTATAACGAGTGTCTTGGTACTATCACTACATTTTATGGTATTTTCATTTCATATTCAATTTTACATATGAAATTTAGTCTGAACTACTACAAATCAAATGAAACCTTCTACTTCTACGACGAAAAGCTTCATAAAATACTTTATAGCAAATTAAACTAGCTTTGATTTGAGTGCTAATAGACATCTGTAAGAGTAATGATTCATGAGATATAGATTTCCCTCAATAAATTAACACACTAATGATTTTTGTAAATTTTTGATGAAATGTTACTTTTTAAAAAACTTTTTCTCGGGAATTATTGAGCGTCTGGAAGCTCAACTAGGGCTCATATTTTGGAAATTTTACTCTACTTTAAATGATGTTGGACAAGGTTTTTTATTGTTGAAGGTAGTTATAAAGATATGGAGTTTCGAATGAAAAATTAATTTTGTTTCATAATTTGAAACAGGCGCCATTTTTTATTACCCTTAACTATATTTGGCAGACTCGTCAATTTTGAATAGTAATTATACGTAGTTTAAAAAAAAAAAATTGGGGTGAAATACTTTAGTAATACCATAAATAGTTTACTTATAATACTTTTTTTATAATATGAATCTTTTTTAAAGTAAGTTGTGAATTTATAGCTAAATTATTAAATTTTAAAATATTTATTAATGTTAAAAAAGTATAAAAAATTTAAACATCTAGAATGTTTAAAAAGTTATTATAAGAATTTATGTTATTTTTTATAAGATTATTTTTTAAATTACATTAGCAAAAAAATACATATTTACTAACAATGTTTTTTTAACAGACACAAAATAGCATATGAAAATATTTTGGAGAGTGTTGATGACCTAAAAGGGATTTAATGGAATTCCCTTCCACATCACACACCGCAGCGAAAACATGATCCTTATTGTATCCAGGCAACAACAACACTGCAATTAATCATTGCATGGCAAGCAAACCCCACATGCAATGGCCCCGTAATGAATTCGACGCTTCACTAACTTACCATCATCGATATGCAGTCTTTGCAAACAGATAGAAATGCCCGAGTAAAAGATTATTTAAAAAAACAGCAATTGTTATTAGAAAAGAAATCTCACTTATGTGAAAACAGATGAGTTTATAAAAATAACAACAGTTATAAAATTTAATTTGCTTTTAACCGATCACTTATATTCAAAACTCGGTTGAATGATAAATCATGTGTGGGACTTTGAAGTTGAAAAAACATGACTTTTACCACAAAACAGCAGTTTCTTTGTAACTTTAGTCACAAATTTGACACGATATTATGCGTTTAATCAAATGAAAATGTTAACTATGTCAGTGTAAAATGATTCTTATAAAAATTATAACTACGACTATATAATATTTTAATATTTAAATTTAATTAATTAAATATTTTAAATAAATATATCTTTCAATATTTATGCAATATTTGAAAAAATAACTTCCCAATTCACCTGTTGGAAACCCTGGTATGATTTAATCAAACGAACTTGAAGACTGTAATTTCAAAATAAATTGTTAAAAATATCACAGAAATTCCTTAAAGTGAAATCACATTTACTAGGGATAGGATTTTTTTATTTTCACATATTTTTACCTGACTATGCTATCTTCGATTCCTTACTAACTAACGATGTTTCAAGACATTTCTTGCCAAAGGAGCCATTTTTATTTCACATATTTTTAAATATTTGGCCTTTTTTACATATTGTTACATATTTTGTTGTAAATCACATATTTTCTGAAATATTTATTATTTTTTACATATTTTTAGATATTTTTTCCTGAATCATGTATTTTCTTAAATTATTTGTTCAATTGTAAATACATTTTTCGCAGCAACTACGTAAAATTCAAGAGAACGCAAGGAACTTAAACCTTCACAAAACCAAAACCCACTCGTCTGAACATACGTGTTCCAAAATCAAAACTGTCGCCTTCACCAAAAAACAAAACCCACTCGTCTAAAACATATCGCTCGTGTTTTGTTTTCACTATGACAACCGTAACACCCCTTGTCTACACAGATATCGCCAGTGTTTTTATTTCACCATGGCAACCGTAACAGCAGTAGTGTGACACTTGAGACAATGTTCACAATCAGAGGCTAAGAATCTGTCATCTGTGTATTAGCCGTATAAAAAAAACAAACAACCGAGAGTAGATTTGTTCTATTGTTTAACATAATAAAAAAGCTTATGTTCGTCCATATAATCGATTATTGGACCATATGTTGGTCGCAACAGAAAGGATGACATAAACTTAGAAAGTAAGTCATGAACAGGTCTTCTGATAAGGGAAAAGAATCCAATATATGCCTAAGAAAAGAATTGAAATTATTTAAAATGATTACTGATGTTTTGAGGAATAAGTTAAATAGGTCATTAAACAATTGAGGAGTTTTTCTGACAAATTAAAATTCTACAATAACAATTCAGTTCATTTCAAAATTTTCATTTTTCACTGTCAAATAGTCGTTACATATTTTCCACTGTCAAATAGTCGTTATAAATTTTCCACTGTCAAATAGTCGTTACAAATTTTCCACTGTCAAATAGTCGTTACAAATTTTCCACTGTCAAATAGGGATAACAAATCAACATTTTCATCAATATTTAACTTATCTACCCGAGATAATAATTCTTAAATACCAACTTTCAAAAATTAAATATGTTGACACTCAATTAATTATAGAATACAAATTATAAAAATGAAACGATTTTGTTTTTAACTTTGTAGATTTATAATATTCTTATAACTTATTTATTTATAATCTTAATATTTTCTTGAGACTGGTAATTTTTTAATAAATAATTCAAACTCTATCCATTATAGTCTCAAAACTTTTTATTTCTCTTATACGTCCAACGTTTCGGCCAATCCGGCCATCTTCAGGGACAATCTATTACAAAAAGTTTCTATTACATGTATGATCCTACAAACAATTTAAAATACTTAACATTATTATTTATAATTTACCTTACCTCAATACCACTTTGAAAACATATAATTTAAACCACTCTAAAACTTCATGCAGGCTATTCTGCCCAGGTCAAAAACATTAATATCTATGAAACATTAAAAACATTAGGTAAAATTATTTTTTGTTAATAAGTATATCCCACATATGTTTAATTACCTAATACAGTCACCATTAAAACACAGTCAAATTTATTTATCTGCAGTCACTATTCCTTAAAACTTTTATCACAACAATGCTTGTAACCTTCCTCCACTCAGTTCAAGCATTTAAAAAATTATTTATCATAACTACATTTTTGTCAATTTTTCTCTTTATTTCATTAGCAAAAATCCTATCAAGGCCAACTATAATTATCCACATACAATTTATCCTATATTATTTATAAATTAATCTTACTTAATATCTCTGCATAGTGTTGATTTAAATTCCTTGTATCTGTTTTGAAATTTACTGTATAATCAATATTTTCAGATATGTAAATGGATTCAAGTATTTTCCTTTTGCATGTATTATTCTCTTTATGTAAAATGATTGTATTTTCAAAATCAAAAATATGTTGGTTTTTGGTTGCATGCTGGACTAGTGCTGTTTTATTTGGACCCTTCTCCTTGTTTTTCAAATCATCATTGTGTTGATAAAAGTTTTTGACCTGGGCAGAATAGCCTGCATGAAGTTTTAGAGTGGTTTAAATTATATGTTTTCAAAGTGGTATTGAGGTAAGGTAAATTATAAATAATAATGTTATGTATTTTAAATTGTTTGTAGGATCATACATGTAATAGAAACTTTTTGTAATAGATTGTCCCTGAAGATGGCCGGATTGGCCGAAACGTTGGACGTATAAGAGAAATAAAAAGTTTTGAGACTATGATGGATAGAGTTTGAATTACTTATAACTTATGTTATGTTAATATTTAATAACTTAAGAGTGATTACAAATTGATTGTAATGCATTTTCGTAAATGAGTAATTCTACGACCAAAAAGATGATTCTAGAAAAAGTTATATTTTTTCGTATTTGTTTTTTTAAAAAAAACAGTAATATTGACAAACCTTGTGTAGAGCTTGGATCTGTTTATTGTAATTAGATAAATATGGGAACTTGACAACACGTATGAATACATGAAACGTCAATTCCTTTTCATTTGTGGTTCGAAAAAAAAAAGAAGAAAATATGCCGTAATAATGAATGACCGAAAACATGTCATTCATCTCTCCAACTTTTTGATCGGATATTGTGCCGAAACCGATAGGAGCTTTTTTTTAACCATAATAAGCACACCTTACTCTCTTTAGGAAATCATTTTTAACAAAATTTGAACTATAAAAAAATTATGTAAACAAATTCAGTTGATTACTGAAATATTACCTAGATTTATTTTTTTTTTAAATATCAAAATAAAATTTTAATACAATACCATATCAGGGATTATTTTCCTCCGCGATACTATCATTTAGCACAAGCGACACAGCACAACTGAAAGAAAGAACTATCACATTTCATGTCAAGGCCATTGGCGATAGGGGCTACCCACCATCTACAAGTCGTTGTTAACCTCATTGTCGAACTGCATCGGTTGTATAGTTCGCGAACAGAATGCATTATTCCAAAATTTTATGTAAACGTCAAAAACAACTGATGTAATTTTTGATGATGAGGGCTGTGGCCAAGAAGGAAGAAAACATAGTAATAACTATTTATTTATTTTCTGCCAACCTTTCGACCGATGTCAATATAATATTTCGACGAGAGAGAGAGAGAGAGAGAGAGAGAGAGAGAGAGAGAGAGATATTTATATTACAGTAAATTTACAATATATAATAGTAATACATGATTATTTTTTGTTTTAATATTTTTTCCTATTGTTCTTAATTTGTTTTTCACTATTTATCTAAATAACTAATTATATTTTCTCTCTTAACCCAATATATCATTCCTTTTTTTCCTCTTTAACAAATATCAAATAAAATATAAATAATAAAAATTCAAAACAAAAACAATATTTATTATACAGATAAAAACTCTATCATATTTTCGCAAATACTATTCAATTAAAACCTTTAAAAAATATATAACAAGATAACAGTTATCTTACTTAAAAAAGTAAATAATAATGGATTAAACTTCCAATTCATTACTGAAGACTGATCTACATGACTATTATAAGGCCTATCTTGACATACGCAGTTGAGCCTTGGGACTCCACTAAACCATCGAATTCCTCCCGAATCCAAATCCTTCGTAAAATCCTTAATGCTCCTTACTTTGTCACAAATCAAGTCACCCATCAGGACCTCAATGTTCCATAATAAACTTCCCAATCACCCAAACCCACTTGTTTCTAACCTGGATTCTCCGTCACTATCTAATAATCCTCCTAGGCGTTTGAAAAGAAAATAGCCTCGAGATCTTCTCTTCTAAAAATGTTATTGAAGTACTATGAATTGGTAGATTCTCACATGTTTGTATCATGTCATTTTAAGATTAACAGCAAATTTAGTTGTTGTATATATATTTTATACAGTTTTTAATAACGATAAATAAATTATAAAAACAAAATTAAATATCTTTTTTAATAATTTATTTATTGTTATTTACTACTGTATACAAATATAACTTTATATATATATATATATATATAAGTTACGGACTGTCAGCTGACAGGCCCATATCAGCTGATCGAGAACAGCTGACCTATTGTATATATATAGACGGACAGGCTCCGCAAATAGATCAGTCTTTGAGAGCACTTTAAGCGTTTCATTTCGCATTCCTCTTTCTTATTATTTTTAGTTTCTCACTTCAGTA
>NW_027115406.1:520135-523199 GCF_000696795.3 Halyomorpha halys | reverse complement strand
CTTTCTTATTATTTTTAGTTTCTCACTTCAGTAAAAGATAACTTATATATATATGCGTACATATTTAGTGCCTTTCCTTCCTCCCACACGGCATTATGAGGGGTTGAGCTGGGTCCGCTGAAGACACGGGTTACAATATTGACCCAGGAGCCGAAAAAGCTGAAACCCGAACAAGCTAAAAAAGCGGAATATGTTTGTTCATAATAATTGTGTAATCTGTTTCTATTTGTTCAAGAACAAACATTGTTAAATAAACTACAATAAAGAATGTACCTAATGAATCAGAACACGCAGTAAAGTTTTAATATTAAATGTATAAGTGACAAAATATATTAATTTGAATAAATTTATTTACCTGAGCAGAATATCCTGCAAAAAATTTTTTATTTTGGATGTGAGGTGTGAATTTATATTTAAGATTGTTCTGGAGGATGGCCGAAACGTTAGATATTTAAAGTATATATTATAAAGAGTGTTTGAGACTTAATTTGGATACAAGTAATTATATTTAAGCAGTAAAACCAGTCTCGAAGAAGTAATAAGATTATATATATTATTACTTAGTACATTAGATTTAAGTTTTATCACCAACCCGTGGCGCCACTCTGGCCGGGAGCCACTTCGTCCCACCCACGCGTGCTATTCAACCGTAGTAGATGAAACCATATTACTTCAGACTTTTAAGCAAAGTATACTCTAAGCGAATACAAACTTACTCTAAGTAAGATATATAGCCAATGTTTAGTTTAGTTCTTTCGGCATTGATAACTTGAGTAATTCATCAAAGAACCATTTAACGATTAAAGTTTTGTTATGTAAATTGGAGGTAAGATTTTTTTTTCTGTTTATGTTTTACTCTTTACCAAGTAATTATCATAAAACAACAATTTTTCAAGCAATCTAAGATCAAATCATTTTACACTAACAATATAAAAAATGTTCATGCAGAAAATGGTACTGTTCCGACTACAGATGTTTAAAAAATCTCAATAACTTTTTTTTATGAACAATTTTTTTATGAAAAAAATAATGAAGAATTTTTATAATAACCTGAACTTTTTATATTTATTGATTGATATTTACAACTGTATAAAATTAATTTGTTGTTAGTTTCCGCCCATTACCTTACAAATCTATTCATTGATAGAACTACAATAATATTTCGAGAGGAGGAGATCTCGAGGCCTTCTTCTTTTCAGACGACTAGGTGGATTATCAAGTAATGAAGGAGAAGCCAGGCTAGAAACAAGTAGGTTTGGGTAGTTGGGAAATTTATCATGGAAGGATTGGTATCTGGTGTTGGCCAAATCGGCACACTGAGGTCCTGATGGATGATTGCGTTAGTGACAAAGTAAGGAGCAATAACGATCTTACGAAGGATACTGGATTGCAAGGATTGGATACGAGGGGAATTCGAAGGTTTAGTGGAGCCACAAAGCTCAACTCCGTATGTCCAGATTGGCCTTATTACAGTCATGTAGATCAGTCTTTTGTAATGAATTGGAAGTTTAGACCGTTTGTCCAGTAAGTGCTGTAATAGTCGGAATCGACGGGGACTTTTCTTTCTTTTCAGTCTTGTGTGAGGATTCCAAGTCAGTCGTTTGTCCAGATGAAGTCCAAGGTGGCAAATCTGTTCGGTGGGAATAAATTGGGTATTATTAAAGGATACTGTGGGGCAGTAATGAGTTTACGACGAAGGTTAAAGGTGATTTGGTGGGAGTTTATTGGAATTTATTTTAATTATCCAGTTTTGATACCATTCTACGAGGGTAGTGGTGTAGCATGGATGCTTTCGGAAGTCATTGGCATAAACCCGGATTTAAAAATACAAATCGGAATTTTTGAAGCATTTACTTGAAGAAGCACGAGCATATTTTTATTTAAATTAATTTAATACTAACTTCTTAGTTTTTATTTTAGTAGTAGAATAACACCCCTTGTCCCCAGGTTCATTTAATTTCAATATAAATATCTGACTGGAAAGAGTGACCATATAAGTGAAGTACATGCTATAAACACAGAATATAAATGACACAGAATAAATGAAATGAAAAAGCAATTGCTAAACTGTAAAAAAGGAAAATACTTAGTTAAGTGCTATAGGAGAATAAAATACACAAAGCCCCAGGTCAGGCACGTGCTGTAGGTCACCGTATTGATCAAAGTCAAATTAAGCTGTTTCCTTTTTCGAAACCTGGCTAATCATCTTTTCCTTAATTACTCATTCGAAATAAATAAATATATAATCTTTCATATATTTATTTTAAATAAATTAGAATAATAGTTGTATATTAAAATAGGTTTTGTGTGAGAGAATGGGTGTCATAAATTTTAAACTATCCGACGTAGGGATAGTTTTAAAATCTACCGATAATTTCATAGATAACAAATTACTCATTTTTTTTTTTTTTTAATAATTTATTTATTGTTATCTACAACTGTATACATGTATACACATCAAGTAAATTTGCTGTAAGTGATGTTATGACATGATACAAACATGTGGAGAATCTACCCATCGATAGAACTCCAAAAACACTTCTAAAGAAGACGATCTAGTGGCCATCTTCTTTTCAGACGCCTAGGAGGATTATTAGGTAGTGAAGGAGAAGCCAGGTTAGAAACGAGTTGGTTTGCGTGATTGGGAAGTTTATTATGGAAGAATTGGTAAAGAATTTTGGACTGTAAGGATTGGATTCGAAAGGAATTAGATGGTTCAGTGGAGCCCCATAGCTCAATTCTGTACGTCCAGATAGGCCTTATAATAGTCATGTAGATCAGTCTTTGGTAATGGATTGGAAATTTAGACCGTTTGTCTAGTAAATGTTGTAATAGTCCGAATCGACGAGCATTTTCCTGACTTTTCAGTCTTGTATGAGAATTCCATGTCAGTCGTTTGTCCAGATTTAGTCCTAAGTAACGGATCGCTCAACAGGAATAAGTGGGGTACTATTAAAAGATACTATGGGGCAAAACGAAGGTTTACGACGAAGGGTAAATGTGATTTGGTGAGATACTCATTTTTTAAATTATAATTTAATTATTCTAAAAGAAAATGAAGTTC
>NW_027115406.1:519144-520085 GCF_000696795.3 Halyomorpha halys | reverse complement strand
GGCTATAATGGCGGCTGGTTGTTTATGAGAGCTTAAACAGACCAATTATTTAAGTTTAGAAAAGTGAAAAATCTATATTATATATAAATACATCAGGCTGCTAAAACACACAGCGTATGTATGAATCCTGATTGGCTATAGCAGTGTAGTGGCTGATACAAACACTACCAAATATCTCGAGAGCTATCGGACGTAAATAGCTCTATTAGGGCTTATATTTTAACAAATTTACTCTATTTTAATTGATGTTCCATTAGACTTTCTAGTTGTTGATAATTTTAAATACCCGAAGCTCAGAAAAAAATTAATTTTGATTTAAGCTTTTGAAAAATACGCCATTTTTTACTCCCCCTACTTGGCACACTCACCAATTTTGACTAGTAACTATACATAGTTTTGATTAGAGTGAAATAACTGCCTTTTTTCTCCTCTTGGACTCTTGTACTATAATAACTTATGAAAATATTTCATATTCGTGGGTTGATGTTGAAAAAACGAGGCGGAATTTGTACGGTACATTAGGTACACATCAGGGGGGGGGGGAGGGCGTAGTACGGGCCGTTCCTTATATATTTTCCCTGATGATGATTACGCTTGCCGCATTTGCCAAAAATATTCAGTCCCAGATCCTTCCTGAGAGAAAGCCTAGTACGTGTGGTGTGGAAGTGGGGAAAATTCAAACAGCGTTTTCAAAAGAGAGAATATAGGTATTGGTATTATGATATATATTGAATCTATTATATGGGAAATTTTATATAAAGTTAGTTATATGAAGTCCTTGCTGAATACGAAATTAGGAGTAAAACCTAAAAGTATTTGTTTAGAGCGTAAATTATACAAAAAAAAATTTTTTTTTTATATTTATTTATTGCTATTTACAACTGTACATTATAATACATTTAGTAAATCTGATCTAAGTTAAATTGGAGTGTTACAGGCGT
>NW_027115406.1:501402-518529 GCF_000696795.3 Halyomorpha halys | reverse complement strand
CCTCCAATTACGACACCAATCTTCGAGAGCTGTGATATGGGATTGGAGATTTTGGGATACAATTAATGGTTTATTATTAACAGCGAGCACACATGTGTCATCTGCATACGTGGTGAGGATAGTGTTAGGATTGGTTGGAATGTCAGCTGTATAGACGGTGTAGAGGATGGGACCAAGGATACTACCTTGAGGAACAAAAAAAAAATAAAAATACAATAGTTAGTTAAAATTTTTCAGTTGAAGTACAAAATGAACAACGCATCTTTAACAATATGTAGTTTTAAAAAGGTAATTTACAATGGAATATAAAATAATATTTAGCGGACAGTTGATAATATTAATTTGGTTTTGGTCCCGATTTGGGTTAAAGTGATCATTAAATGATTACTTAAGGATATTCCTGATTTTATTTCCTAGGAAGTTGTTTGTTCTTTTTATGTTAAGATGAATCCATCTTGACAATAGACTTACATGGAATCTACATACAAGACTGAAACGACAAGAAACTGCTCGTAGATTTCGATTGCTATACCTTCTTGACAAACGCTCTAAATTGTCCATTCACTTCAAAAAATTATTATACACTACGATAATCAGACCAATTTGGACATATGGAATTGAGCTTTGGGGCTTTACCAAACCATCAAATTCCTCCCGCATCCAATCCTTACAATCCAAAATCCCACGTAAAATTCTTGATGCTCCTTATTACGTTTCAAATAAACTCATCCACAAAGACCTTAACATCCCATTCGTTGCAGATTTATCCCAAAACAGATATGCGTCTTTTCATTCCAAACTTCTTATCCATCCTCACCCATTAGTTCTTAATCTCTCATCCTTAACAATTCCTGATAATCCTCCGAGGCGTCTGAAAAGAAGATGGCCACGGAACCATCTAATTTAAATTAATGCTTGAAGTACTACTAACGAGTGGTTCCTTCCCAAGATTTTCAAGTGTAAATGAAACAGTCCATTATTAAATAAATAAATAAAAATTTTAAGATGTTGAGGTGAAAAAAGATTTCCTTTAGAATATTATAAATATTCGACCTTTGCTTGTACAACGTTTCGTGGTGTTTCCCCTATTCCTTAATACTATTGTCACTACAATTGTAACACTTAATTTGAGATTCATCAACAATTTATGCATATAATTAAAATATATAATCAATTTTACCTTATCGTAAATATACCAATATAAAATTCTCTAATTCAAAACTATTATATTTAACCTGAATAGCTAATTTTATTAAATATAGATAAATTAATATATTAATAGAGAGGTATGTTGATATGCCCAAAGAGATAATACCTTGAATAACTTAAGGTACACGATAAATGTATCAACAGTGAATGATATTGTTTAAACAATGGTGTGTAAGATTTTTTAATCACGTATCTATGAAGATAAAAAATTAGAAAAGGAAATGAATATATTTTATATATAAAAGTGAGTACATATTTTAATTATATACATAAATTGTTGATAAATGATACAATTGTAGGGATAATAATACTAGAAGATGGGGAAACACCCCGAAACGTTGTACAAGCAAATATAAAATACTGTTGATATTCTAAAGAAAGTCTATTTTCTTCAACATCTTAATATTTAATGACATTGATACAAAAAAAAATTAGGAAAAAGAAAATACACAGGATAAAGAATAATAAAAAAAAAGGTATGCAAAACTATCAATAACAAAAAACTGTTATTTTTTAAGATGATTTATAAACCTTAAACATAAACAAAATGATAAACAGTATTTTGTAACTACCATGGGCGAACCCAGCAGGGGTCAGGAGGGGACAGCTGCCCCCCCCTAAAATTATTAATTTAATAAAAAAAAATTCTGATAGTTATAACTAATAAAGTACTACAACAATTATATGTAATTTTGATTTCATTTGTCTTTTCCGAGCTGCTATGTCACAGCCTAATTGACTATGGCATGCACTCCCCTCCTAGTTTTGATCATGGGTCCTAAAGATTGACGGATAGTCCGAAATATTTTACTAATGAAAAGTTAATAAGAATAAAATGTTTAAATAAGAAGCCTAATAAAATACCCCGAAGAAAAAATATAATAAATTAGTAACTTCGAATAAGGAAAAATATTGAACATCTTATTTTATAAAATATTGAAGATTTTATCATTCTTCTTGTACGGTTTGATCATATAATCATATGAACCACACAAGAGCACAATCAAAACCCACCATCTTTAGTTAGAGGTGGTTTAGACCCTTTCTTTTGCCATCCTATTTATAATTTATATATTTTTTATTTTTTTGGAAACCATTATTCTGGACTCCAGGATCCTGCACCAATATTTATATTAGACCCTAGCTGCGTAATGCTAACTCTATGAATCAAAGTATTGTAAATGTATTCGGCTTGTCAATAATGCTCTCTCATCCCTTTTGATGTTATATATTGCCTCACTGATCGGTTTGCGGTGTATTAGTAACTAACACAGTTGAACAAGTCGCTCGCAACTTTTTTTGTTAATTTTTTTTTGTACATCAATTTCATTATTCGTCATGTTTTTTTTCAATAAAGGTAAGATGATCTGGGTGCTAATAAATAACTCAAATAGAAAATAAACGTTTTATTGTGAGCTAATTGTGAGCTAGCAGGGCTTCATCAGGGCTAAAAAAAAAAAACAAATTAAAAATAAAACTAAGCTTTTTTCTATCTTTTATGTTTTATATTTTTTTTTACTACTTCTTGACAAACGACTAACCTGGAATCCTCACACAAGACTGAAAAGACAGGAAACTGCACGCAGATTCCGACTATTACAGCACTTACTCGACAAACGGTCTAAACTTCCAACTCATTACAAAAGACTGATCTACATGACTGTAATAAGGCCCATCTGGACATAAGGAGTTGAGCTTTGGGGCTCCACTAAACCTTCGAATTCCTCTCGTATCCAATCTTTACAATCCAAAATCCTTCGTAAAATCCTCAATGCTCTTTATTTTGTTACTAATAAAACCATCCATAAAGACCTAAATGTTCCTTATGTAACCGATCTAGCCCGAACCCGATATTATTCCTTCCATAATAAACTCCCCAACCACCCAAACCCACTAGTTTCTAACCTTGCTTCCTCTTCCATTCCTGACAATCCTCCGAGGCGCCTGAAAAGAAGATGGCCTCGTGACCTTATATTGTAAACTGTTTTTAGAGCTCTACTACTGTGTAGTTTCTCTACATCCTGTATCATACCATTATGTCATTATGATCAAATTTACTTGTTGTATTTTTTTTTATACAGTTGTAAATATCAATAAATAAATAAATAAAATTTAAAAAAAAAATATTTTTTTAAAAATTTTGTTTATAAATTGGATTAAAATTTAGCCTTGATGAAGCCCTGAAACATGGAGCGAAACGCTGGCTCACAATAAATAGTTTATTTACTATTTGAGTATTTTGACCGTACCCAGACCACCTTCCATTTATTAATTGCACACGGCCAATCAACAATCTTCAAATATTTTTTTTTTACCTTTTTCATTTTTTAGTGTATACTATTCCTTATACTTCAGTAATTTATACTCAAATAAAAAATCACTATTTTAATAATTATTTTTATAAATGTAATAATAATTTAATAGCAAAGGAAGTGGGAGATGGAAAGAAATGGAGAGAGAGAGGGTGATTAAAACCATTATATATACGAGACCAACTCCAGTATTAATCAAACACAGTTTTATCTTCTTTTTTGGGGGCTTTATAAAGTTTTTTTAGTAATTAAAAGATATATATAATATATCTTATCTGGATTATCTCTCTAGGAAGTCTGGTGAGTCAATTCTTTTAAAATAGTGATTGAATTATAGTGCATGAATATGGGGCAGTGGTCCCGAAACGTTGTACAATGTCATGAATAAATAAATAATAATTCATTCCAAATGATGGAAGTGATTAACCTAAAAAAATTTTAAAAGAAATATATCTTATATTGTAGTAATAACTACAATATAAGATATATAAATTATTTATTTATTCATGACATTGTACAACGTTTCGGGACCACTGCCCCATATTCATGTACTATAATTCAATCACTATTTTAAAAGAATTGACTCACTAGACTTCCTAGAGAGATAATCCAGATAAGATATATTATATATATCTTTTAATTACTAAAAAAACTTTATAAAGCCCCCAAAAAAGAAGATAAAACTGTGTTTGATTAATACTGGGGTTGGTCTCGTTTATATGATGGTTTTAATCACCCTCTCTCTCTCCATTTCTTTCCATCTCCCACTTCTTTTGCTATTACATTTATAAAAATAATTATTAAAATAGTGATTTTTTATTTGAGTATAAATTACTGAAGTATAAGGAATTAGTATACACTAAAAAATGAAAAAGGTAAAAAAAATATTGGAAGATTGTTGATTGGCCGTGTGCAATTAATAAATTTTAAAAGAAATATATCTTATATTGTAGTAATAACATAATTCCTATCATTATAAATGATTACAATTAATCGCTAATTGTTCTTATAAGCCACTTTATAACACCTAACCTCAACGACGGCAATTTCAGTGTCGTTAAATTATAAGTAATCCAAGAATACGGTAATAAGATCGCAACAAATCGAGGTTATAAACTTGATAGGAACATTAACTTCACAAATAACAGTCGTTTAAAATCAAATTAATACATCAAAATAATTATAATTATACTATTATTTAAAATTAATACATCATTACTTTACGTATATACATATTTTTATTTTAATTACTTCATAAAACTAAAATAGTTCTTAAACATCCCTGATAATCCTGTAAGGAATCTGAAAAGAAGTTGGCCACGCGGCCTACTAACTTAAAACAGTAATTGAAATTGTGCCAATGGACAATGCCATATGTCTTGTAAAGCCATTATTATGACTTTACAAGACATAATAATGGGTTCTATCTCAAAAATTCTCAAATTTCAATAATTAAATAAAAGAAAAACTTTGTACAAGTTATACAACTGTTTATTTAATTGTATCACTCTTTGATCAAATGGTATAACTGTAATTTACATGTATTCAGTATTTGAGATTGTATTATTTTTTTTCAATATAGTGTAATAAATATAAATATATATTGTGCTTTCTTTTCTTCCTAACTGATCAGGATTTAAATTTTCAAATAGCCGAGAGAGTAAAATAATGATCACTAAAAACTTATTTTATGTAATAGAGAGATATTTATTATAAGAAAATACAATGACAAAACAATTATTTTATTATTTAGTTATAATTACTAAGGTTGGAATACTGAAAATTTCCTTCACTTACAGTATGCAGCCACGGTTTTTAGTTTAACCTCTACATGGTAGGAGGCTCATGCTTTCTCTTCTTTCCTTCCTAACGCATCGATAGATTATTCCAAGTAAAACACAATGGTTCCTATTCATCCCTCTATTCTCAGTCCGCTAGTGTTCCTCAAGGTAGTATCCTCGGTCCCATCCTCTAAACCGTCTACACAACTGGGATGTCAGTACTACCAATCCTAACACTTAGTTTCAGTTTTTATTATTTTTTTTTTTTTTTTTAGTCCTGATGAAGCTCTGCAACGCTTGGCGAAACATTAGCTCACAATAAAACCTTTATTTTCTAATTGAGTTATTTAATAACGCCCAGATCATGTTACCTGTATTGAAAAAAAAAACATGACAAATGATTTTTTTTTTAAATTATTTATTTATTGTTATTTACAACTGTATAACAGATATACAACAAGTAAATTTGCTTTAGGTGAGATAGTGACATGCTACAAACATGTGAAGAATCTACCCGTTGATAGAACTCAATCACATTTCTAGAGGAGAAGATCCTGAGGCTATCTTCTTTTCAGACGCTTAGGAGCATTATTAGGTAATGAAGGAGAAGCAAGATTATAAACAAGTGAATTTGGGTGGTTGAGAAGTCCATCATCGAAGGAATGGTATCTGGTTTAGGCCTTAAAATAGTCATGTAGATCAGTCTTTTGTAATGGATTGGCAGTTTAGACAATTGTCTAGTAAATGTTGTAATAGTCAAAATCGACGAGCTGTTTCCTGTCTTTTCAGTCTTGTATGAGGATTCCATGTCGTTTGTCAAGATGTAGTCCTAAGTAACGGACCTGTTCGACAGGAATAAATAGGGTATTATTAAAGGATACTGTTGGGCAAGAGGTCATTGGTTTACGATGAAGGGTAACTGTGACTTGGTGGGCTTGGAGGGTTTGGGATACAATGTTCAGGGATCATTGAAAAAGATCATTGTTCACTGACAATAGATATGTATTATTGGCATACGTAGTGAGGATAGTGTTAGGATGGATTGGGATGTCAGCTGTGAAAACTGTATAAAGGATAGGACCAAAGATACTACCCTGAGGTACACCAGCATACTGACGGAATAGGGATGAATAAGCGCGGTTGTAATTTATTTGAAATAAACTGTCGGAGAGATAAGAACGGATAATGAGGAAGTATGTATGGGGTAGGAATTTACGGATCTTGTATAGCAGTCCTGGGTGCCAGACTCGATCGAAAGCCTGTTCTACATCAAGAATGGCTCCCGAGCAGTACATTCCGCGCTCCAATGAAGACGAGACTACATCAATCACACGATGGCATTGCTGGATAGTGGAGTGGGATGTTCGGAATCCAAACTGGTGATCTGGGATTATGTGGTTGGAATATAATACAGGCGTTTCAATATGAGTTCTCTAGGATTTTGCCCATCGTAGGTAACAGGGAGATAGGACGGTAGGAGGGTGGGTGTTCTGGCGGATGACGAATAATGAAATCATAATTGATGTTAAAAAAAAAAATTGCGAGTGACTTGTTGAACTGTGTTTAGTTGCTAATACACAGCAAACTGATCAGTCAGGCAATATATAACATCAAAAGGGATGAGAAAGCATTATTTGTGACAAGCCGAATACATTTACAATACTTTGATTCATAGAGTTAACATTACGCAGCTAGGGTCTAATATAAATATTGGTGCAGGATCCTGGAGTCCAGAATAATGGTTTCCTAAAAAAAATATATAAGTTATAAATAGGATGGCAAAAGAAAGGGGTCCCGTATAATTATTTTTTCGTGAGTTGTAGAATGACGGTAATAAGTTTCACTTAAAAAAAAAAAATAGTTCGCACAGCAATTCAGCATTAAATGGTAATATAAGAAAGAAGTTGGGTCATTATATAAATTTTGGGGATATAAATATTTTTATCGAAACGTAATATAAATAAATCCATCACAAATTGAATATGTTCGGAAAATCCTTTGAAAAAAAAATGACACATGATGTGTATGTCAACAAATTAATTAATATTAAAAAAAAAAAAGTTGAAATAATTCGAAAAAAGAAATTAATAAATTGAACAAAAAGGCTTAATTGGAAACTCAGAAAAGAGTATTGATGAAACCAATCAAACATCGTTGTTTTTACTGTAATTAAATTAAATGCATGTTGGAAAAAAAAATACCTTATACCTTTCATTTCAGAATCAATCCCAATTATTATTTTACATTCTCTAACAGTAAAACGAAGTTAACTAAATTAGAAATTAAAATCTGTGTCACTACAACCCACGAAGGGACAAGGTTCAGTACTTTGTAAGGAGATACTGTTATTAAACCAACTGTTGTGCAAGAAGGTTATTTTGTCAGAATCACGCTCGACCGCTAGATTTTTACTCGATTAAAGGAAGATAAGATTAAAAATTTTATGAAATCTATTTTAGATTGTAGAAAGATAGTCCGGGTGGCGGATTAGAGTACCAAAATAGCAGAGAAAATTATTGTTAATTGTTAAATTCATTTGTTTAATTTATTGTAAACCATCGTTCCATCCCACTTTTCAGGGCTTCATCAGGGATAAAATAAATCAAGATATAAACATTGTTTAAGTAAGGCGCCCCCTCACTTCTGAACATAAATTCATGATGTCATCTAGTGGCAAAGCTATGCGGTACGAAGCCTGGGCGGCCATCTTGGTCCCCAAAACAAAGGGGTTAGAACCAATTGAGTAGCCATCTTGACCTGGACAGGTCAAGAAAGAGACAGAACTCTTCAAGAAGGTCTCTTCTTATAAATCATGAGGGAATAAAACCTTACACTCAGGCGAGAGAGGCGGCGGCGGCAGGAAGATGAGGACAAAGAACCAAGAGGGAACCCTTATTTCATATTCATATTCAAACCAGAACCAACCTTCAAGCCTCAAGAATATCAAACAAGTAAAATGTAATATTTAAATCAATTAATGTAATGAAACCAAAACTATCAATAACAAACTAACCATATTGTAACTATGTTGTTCAAACCCTACAGCAAACTTTTTCAGAAAACTTATAAAGAGAGAATAGAGGTATTTTATTTTAAAAGCCTATGATTTCAATTTATTATAAATACAGTCCACTCCATTATTGCCAGCAAATAATGAGTACTTCTTTATTTAAACCAGCTTACCTGCATAATAATTAATTTTGGTAATATCCCCCAACTTTTACTCCGGGGAATATCTAAATTTAAAAAAACATTGAAATTAGTTACAGAACATTAAAATCAATATACAGAGAAAAGATGGAAATATGTAAAAAAAAAATTATTTTTTTTAAAAAAGAAAGAAATTATGATAATTTTAAGTTAAGGAAGTATACTGATAGGTGGATTAGAAACTAGTCAGTAATAAATACAACTAGGTGTGCCACAATTCTAAATACCTGCAATTGATCACAATACAGAAACCAATAAATTTATTTAATGCAAATTTGGTTATGGCAAGTGTTCTGGTCTTTCGTCGATATTTGACCACTGACCTGACCGCCGCTGGTTGTTATGTACAAGTTATTATCCTTTCGAGAACAGGCTCGTTTTTGTTGTCTGTTTTTTTCCTAGTGCCCGTTAGGACGTTAGTCCTTGTCAAAGTTCATCGTCATCAATTGTTTGTGAAAGTCTTCCTCTGGTTTGGTTATCCAAATCTGTCACCAGCCAGAAAATTTTCATACCACCGGCGAATTGCTCGTTTGTTACAGCACCCTCTCCCGTAGGCCGTGGTAATCTTTCTTGCAGGATGAGCTGCCAAGTGTCCAAGTTTAAACTTATTCGAAAATCGTATTATCAAAAAATTGAGGATTAATAACGGTAAGCAACTTAAGTTCACTCATCCCATTTTGAATTTCTGAAATGATAAAAACAGGAATTTCATATGAAATGACTCGACAATAATTGAATGAATATGATCCTTTGATTGTAATTTGGAATTTCGTGTTCTTGTTCTATTTTCTTATTTTACTGAAACAGTCCTGTGTGCAAAGATATGGTCAGGGTTGCGGTCAAAAAGAACTAAAATAGTTTTCAACTATTTATTGTCCGACGTTTCTCCCCACTTTGTAGGGCTTCATCAGTGCTGTTCAAGATGATAGCTTCACATACTTTTCTGTAAGTCTATCATCTTGTCGAAAAAGTATGTAAAACTACTACAAAGTAGGGCGAAACGTCAGATAATAAATAGTTGAAAACTATTTTTGTTTTTTTTTACCGCAACCCTCTATTTCATATTTTAAATTATACATTCAATTATCTATATATACAATATGATGCAAAGATATGCATTTGGTATGCACTCGAATATGCAAAATAAAAATAGGTTAACTACACTTGGGTACAATGATTCGTAAAGATATTTTATCAGCATTTCAAAAAATAAACGCAAACAAAATATGCAATTGCTTAAAAATCAGAATCATGCGTTTACAGAGTGTTAAACAATCTATATACGAAGCTAGAAAAAAATTTACTTAAAATGTTAATTTTGACTTCTGTTTTAGCAATAAATGCATATTATTAAATGTATTCTTTACTAAATATATTTTTTTGTCAAAATTAAGTATTTTTTGCTGCCCTAAGAACTTTTCAATCTCAAAAATTAAGCGATTATAAAACTTGTCATTTTGTCAAACTTGCCATCATTTTGATTATAAAATTTGACATAATTTTGAATCTTACAATATCAAATCATCCAGACATTTTCAGAAATATCATCGTTTTTAAATTTTGATGAAATTTGGTGTCTTATCCTTTCTTTCAGATAAGATTATTTCCAAAAGCTTATTGTTCCATCTAAATTACTTTTTACGTTAAATAATCAAAAATGTTCCTCATTTGACACAAAATATTTGTTTCCTACATGAAGCATGTAAAATGGGATTATTTTATAAAGAAATATCATCAGAATTAATAAACAAAATTTATTCTTTTTATAAAGATTTGATGCATATATTTGTTGTAATTTTTTTCAAAATCATTAGTGCTTATGTTTACAAATATTGTATACGATTTGGATAATCGTTGGTAACGATACCAAAAAGTGAATTTAGTCAAAACTTTGCGATGCTCTATACAAAAATTGGAGTTAAGGGAAAAAATAAAATTTGCGATATAATCTGATCTGTATGAAACAGCAGTCAGAAACGCCAGGATGAGAAGTCTCCATCCTAATCCGGGAATCGAATCCTTATCGTTTTCTTTTTCTTTAAAAAAGGGCCCACACTCCAAATTCCAAACACGCTAAAAAGTGCTTAACTTGACAAATATCTAGCCTGCCAGCCCTATTAATACAAACTGACCATAATTTACGTCTCGAGTCATTTAAAAAAAGCGATAACAAGTTAAAAATAACCGGTAGGTACTTAATAATTTTTAATTAATTTTATGCAAAGCAGTAACTTTTCATTTCCCATTCCCTTCAATACTGCAGAGGGGCACAAACTAATTAGGTATGTAAAACACTTTAATTTTAGTTGAAGTTCCTGTTTTTCACATTTAAAATAACTTATAAAAGTAATAATTAGATACATAAAAGGAATATTTTTAGTTTTTTTTTTCATGAGAAAAAAGAATAATAAATAAAATATGGTGTAATAAATACAAGTAATAAAAATTAATTCGCCGTACCAATTCAATGAATGTTAGAAAACAATTAAAGAATTAAAAAAAAAAAAAAAAAATATTTTTTTATATTTATGTCAATATATAAAGCTTAAGATTTTTGTATTTATATGTTCAAATTCACTAACTTCTGAAAATAATGGTCAAATTTGAAAAATGCTTTTAGCATAGGATAAAACGTTTATCGAGGAACGGTTTAGATTTTAAAACATCAGAATGAAAACTCATAGGGCGTAGCAGTAACCAACTTTTAAGTAAATTGAAGTTGACTTAAGAGAAGATAGTTTTTCTTTCGGAAAAGTTAGCGCATTAAAGAGATGAGGTTGTGGAGAGAAATATTATACAGATTATTAAACTTTAGGGAACACCAATTCACGCAGAAGCAAGCATTGGTATTTTTATATGAGATGATGGTTGCTGGTGCAGACAGTGAAAACAAAAAGAAGTTGAAAGAAGTTATCGAATAGTGCCAACGTTTCGATAACAATTTCTAGCCTTCATCAGGGCTACTAGTAGGAGATCACAAATCTTATTGTTATTTTTCAGTAAATTTATAATTTAAATCCTGCGGACCAATAATAGGATGTTTTAAGTGTTAAATGTACTTATTAAAAAAAAATTGTGATCTAAGAACACATAATAAGTACCTAGCTGATAAAATGAAACCATTATTTGTAACCAAATTATGAAAGCTTTATCAATAAAACATAATAAAATAAACAAAAACTGTAAATACGAAATAATTATAAAATAGTTCAAGTATATCAAACGTTTAGCATTATACATTCCTGGTATGATGGATGTTACTGCTTACTTGATTATCGAATTTGGATATTTGGATACAATGTTGTTACTGCAAGACGGAGAACTACATTTATTTATTATTTTGATGGCTATGACAGATGAAAATGCCTTTTCACATAAATAAGTTGTGGAGAATTGAATAAGAATTTTCATCGCCTGTTCACTAAGAAAAGAATAACCTTTTCTTTTTGTGGAATAAAATAAATAAATGAATGTTTCAACTGATATATATACACGCCAAATACAGGAGAGTGAAACATTAGAAGAGTGCGAAACGAGACGTTTTGTTGAGCTAAAACAATACAGCACTAGTACAACTTACTTACCCCGGCGATATTCTATGAATTAGCGTTTTTATAACTTTCCACGTGATGAGGAATAGCGAAATTTTCACTTTGACGACCTCTGATCTATAGTGCCCTAATACAACGCCGGTGGAACTGCGGTCGACAGCTAGTTTTACATAAAAAGAAAAAAAATGGATGCAGTGTAGTTCAGTTGACAAGATGAATCGGAACGATTTTTCATTAAAACCGCCATTAATCGCATTAAAAATTTAAATTATAGCATAATATTACTATTCTTAATATCTTTCGCAACTATATCCACCAACAGGGCCCTGTTTCATAATAAAGTACAAACTAATACTATTAGTCTTGTCGATTTAACTTAATACAATTACACTGACTTGTACAATAGTAACTTGTACTTTAGTACTTTTTCATTCCTGTAATATCACTAATAGTGTATGAAAAAAATAAGTATTAGTGTAATTAACACATTGTTTCAATACTTGTATTTTGAGCTAATACTATTAGCTTTCATTATGAAACAGGGCCGAGGTTGTATAGTAAACCAAATGAAACGAGTTCATACAGTATAAAATTTAACATTACTATTTTTAAATAAAATGTATGTTTAAACTTAACTATTTTTTTTTTTTATAATAGTCATTTTCTAACTCTTGGATTGCTACAAGGGGAAAGCCTCAGCCCAGCTCTCTTCATCTTCTTCTTGTCTGATATTATTCATTTTTTCCAGGATAACGGAGCCACATGAGTTAGCATTGACCATAATCACGAGGTATTAATGTTATTGCTAGCAGGCGACATAATCCTTCTAAGTAATAACTGGCACAGTGCGCAGAGAAATTTAAATATCCTGCAGGAATACTGTGCAAATAACTCTCTAACCTTAAACGTGGAAAAGTCAAAAGTTCACCCAAGTTAAAACATCTCAAACCTCTTTATTGGTACGACACAAAGTTGGAGTATACAGAAACATATACATATTTAGGAGTACCTTTTGCATCCATAGGTAAATCAAAAAAGGCTTCTATACATTTTATACAAAAATCATCCATTGCTACCGCTAAAGTTTTGGAAACCCTGAGAAGAGGAAAGAGTGACTCTTGGGAAACAAAGATGGCATTATATGACTCAATGGTCTCCTCAGTTCTCTTATATGCATCCCAAGTTTGGAGCCTTAGATATCTGGATCCTATCCAAATTTCTCAAATATATCAATGGCTCAAGAATACCCCAAACTATATAGTTCGACTCGAGACAAGTAGAAGTACTTTAAGCTCAAAAGTAATTATAAAGATCATCAACTACTGGTCCAAACTGTCATTAATGTCAGAAAAAAGACTCCCAAAACTATGTTTCAACAGATTAAGGATGATAGATGCAGAAAACCCTGACGTAGAATACAACTAGGTCTCACAACTCAATAGGATAGCCCACCAATATGGATGTAGAAATGAGTTCAATAGTTCATATGAAAACGGAATATTGAGACATAAAGACGATATTCTTGAAAAGATTTTGAACCACAACTTCTCAACTGATATCAATAGAGCATTGAACTCAAACATTAACCCCATATACCGATCACTCTGGAGTTTTAACCTACTCAAACCTGAAGCATATTTAACATATAGGTTAAATTAAAAAAAAAAAATAAGGTTCATCAGCCAACTAAGAGTAGGAAACCCGGAGCACATCAAACTACACCACGGAAGCAAAACCATCACTTTCAAGGCAAACGAACTCTATCCATTCTGCAAAAGTTATTTCAATAATAGTTTGTACCACATTCTCCTACATTGTCCAACCTTTGAAAAAAATAGACAATATATCTTAAAGCCACCCATATCTGTTCTTGCGACTTACAAAACATTGAAAATATATTGAACATTGATAGTGAAGCCAAATTGAACAGACTAAATATTTACATTGTAACAATATGTAATAAGTTTTATTTTGTATGTGAAGTATAAATTCTATAATGTAAATACTTTTCGAAGCCAATTAATATCTTGATTTATATCACGCTTTCGTTTATTTAAAAGTATTCTCATTATTTTAAGTTAAATATAATGGAGCAATGAATATTATGTTATATTTATGTTATATATTAGTTATATTCAAATACTTATTCAAACAAACATTTTTAACTTTCTTATGTATATATTATGCCATCATTTTTTTAACGTTTCGGGCTCCATGCTATTTCTTAAGTTTTTACAATCGAAAAATAGCTACTATATTCTCATTATGATTAATAGTTTCCAACAAATTTACTTAGCTCCAAGTGGCAAACTCCGTACTTAGGCCTTCAAACTCGATAGTTTATCTGGGCATTAAATTGGATCGCCACATGACACTGTCATGTCATTGCTACATGAAGACCAAACGAGTCCGTCTCAGATCATACCGGTTTCACCACCTTTTATCATTACCAGTACTCTCACTACGGTTTAAACTCCAAATTTATAAAAGCATTTTGAGACCAGCACTTCTATATAGTGCTCCACTCTTCACCCATTTCAGAGCAGGGACATGGCGCCATCTACAACGCTTCCAGGATACAGTGTTGCGGAAGATTGTCCGGCCAACATCGCTGAAGAAGATGAAGACAGATCATCTGCACGAGCTCTTCGAACTACTCACTGTGCCTGAGTTCATCCAACGCAGGCGCATAAAGTCTTTCGACTCTCTACAGCATCAAAGAAATCCACTGTTCAGGATCCTTACACCAGCGCCCCCTCCGGTGCGTTGGCAATGAACCTGATAAAAACTCAGAAACGACGTGCCAGCGCACGAATTAAGGGAATAAGTTTTTTTTAGGTTTAGTGTAAATTTCAAAACTACTGTGAGCCCCAGTACATTATGAAATTCGAAGAACGCCCACTACAAAAAAAAATACAAGTCAAAAACTCCTTAAAATGTAGGCCACTACAGAAGAAGGAAACAGTGCAGGACCGGAATATATATTCATGCTAAAAACTATCAATGAAAATCATAAATAGGGGTTATGGAGAGAAAAAAAAAGTCGTCTTTAATAAAACAAGGACTAGCTTTGTGGGAAACTGTAAAAAACAGCCCAGATTATAAAAATTTATATTCACTTTTGTTTTTGTTTGTTTCGTACCCTTCATTAAGAATTGTGACATTAGTTCATACATATATATTAAATGAAATGTATTTTATATACTATTTTCCAATTTCAGGAGCTTTTTAAATATTGCTTGATTTAAACTGTCTTAAAGTTTACTCTTCCCGTTTTAAACAAATATTTTAAAAGTGATATAGAACCGTCACTCCCTGGGGGTCTTAGTTGGGCGGGTCTGGCCGGGAAGGATTGCCTTTTTTAATAATGCTGGCTGCCACTTCATATTCTCTATTTAACGCTTGTTATTAAATAAAATAAGTTTTAACTAGAGAAATGAATAAGTAAAATAATTTAATTTAGAATAAACTGTTACAAAAGAAATTTACACATGATCTTTTTATATTTTGAAACTGTAATTTAACCTAAGTTCATTGTCAAAAATTCGTTTTTAAAAAAAAAAATATTATGTAATTAAATAAATAATAATAAACGCGTCTAACTATATTTTAGGTGTTTTGTTTTCCAAGTAAATAACGGACGTTATTCAGTTAACTAAATGCATTTGGTGATGTGCATGAATCAGGCATATAATTATAATAATACGGGGATGAAACAGCGGGGTATAGCTAGTTTTTAATAGAAATAGAGAAAAACCAAGCATCAAACAATCTGCTCTATTTGACATAAAAATCGCGATCAATCAGTTTAAAAAAGTAATAATAGCATAACATTACTAATTAAATATATTTTAGAACAATATCAACGACCAGGGCCCTGTTTCATAATGAAAGCTAATAGTATTAGTTCATAGTACAAGTGTAAAAACTAGTGTGGTAATAATACTAATACTTATTTACTAAATAATTCAACAACACTATCCAAATTATAGTCTCAAAACATTTATTTCATTCACATGTCCAACGTTTCGTTGTTTTTAGTACGTTCGTTAATTATTTAGTAAATAATTGCCAGTCTCAAGAAAGAAATTTAAAGATTATAAATAAACTAATACTTATTTTTTTCATGATAGGGGGGACTATTAGTGATATTACAGGAATTAAAAAGTACTAAAGTACAAGTTACTATTGTACAAGTCAGTGTAATTGTATTAAGTTAAATCGACAAGACTAATAGTATTAGTTTGTACTTTATTATGAAACAGGGCCCTGGTGGTGGATATAGTTGCGAAAGATATTAAGAATAGTAATATTATGCAATAATTTAAATTTTTAATGCGATTAATGGCGGTTTTAATGGAAAATCGTTCCGATTTATCTTGTCAACTGAACTACACTGCTTCCATTTTTATTCTTTTTATGTATCGTACAACTAGCTGTTGCCCGGAGTTCCACCGGCGTTCTATTAGGGCACTATAGATCAGAGGTCGTCAAAGTGAAAATTTCGCTATTCCCCATAAAAATGTGGAATGAAATTCTTCATCACGTGGAAAGTTATAAAAACGCTAATTCATAGAATATCGCCGGGGTAAATAAGTCGTACTAGTGCTGTATTGTTTTAGCTCAACAAAACGTCTCGTTTCGCACTCTTCTAATGTTTCACTCTCCTGTATTTCGCGTGTATATATATATCAGTTGAAACATTCATTTATTTATTTTATTCCACAAAAAAAAGGTTATTCTTTTCTTAGTGAACTGGCGATGAAAATTCTTATTCAATTCTCCACAACTTATTTATGTGAAAAGGCATTCTCATCTATCAAAATAATAAATAAATGCAGTTCTCCGTCTTGCAATAACAACATTGTATCCAAATATCCAAATTCGATAATCAAGTAAGCAGTAACATCCATCACACCAGGAATGTATAATGCTAAACGTTTGATATACTTAAACTATTTTATAATTATTTCGATATTTATATGATATTAATTATTCGATATTTTGGTTATATTAAGTCGATGAAAATGAGTTCTTACAATATAAAATATGAAATTATTATTT
>NW_027115406.1:389950-501342 GCF_000696795.3 Halyomorpha halys | reverse complement strand
ATAATTTTAATATTACATACACATATATTATTCCATCATTTTCATTAAAGTTTCAGCCTTCATACCCATTTACAAGTTGTTACAATCGAAAAATAGCTAGTAAATCCTCATTAGGATTTACAGTTTCCAACAAATTTACTTAGTTTTGTTTTGGAGTTTCGTTTTTTAAAAAACAACGACTAAATTTGTTGTAAACTTAAAATTTCCTAACAGCCCAGATTATAAAAATTTATATTCTCTAGTTAACGCTTGTTATAAAATAAAATAAGGGTTAAATAGAGAAATGAGTAGGTAAAATAATTTTATATAGAATATACTGTTACAAAAAAATTTACATTAAGACATTTTTATATTTTGAAACTGTGATTTAAATAGCTTGTACTTTTATTTTTATTCTGAATATTTAAACGAATACCTCGACAGATAAACATTGTCAAAAATTCGTTTTTCAACAAATAATATTAAGTAAGTAAAAAATTATACTAATAAACACTCCTATCTATCTAGATCCTCATTATCCAAAGAAACAGATTAAAATTTTCTTAATTAACAGTATATCTTTATAGTGTCAAAATGGTAATATAATGAATAATTTAACCTTTCACTCAGTCCTTTTCAGTAATTTCCATACTTTGTTTATTTATTTGAGAAATACATTTATGTTAATCTAAAAGGGTGAATTTATTAAAATTTATGAATTAAAATATTTTAAATATTGATATTTCTTTTACTTCTAGCTAATTAACCTTTTGACCCATTTGATTATAGAGCATGGGCAATGAGGATACAATGTAGGCCAACTTGGTGAATGCTACTGTCACCAGCTGTCAAAGTGTTATCAAACAACACGCAACTCAGACGTGGTCCACTGTTTGAAATGGGCTCATAATTATGTGTATATTTTAAAAAGGATAATAAATAAATAATCACAAATTAGGAATGAAACAGGGATTATTAATTTAGGATATCGTGATTTAAAATAAAGGATATAATACTGGAAAATTATTTGATTAATTTAATTTCCAATTTCAGGAGGTAATGTTATTTTTAGCAGTCACCGGGGTAACTCCTATGATGTGAACCAATTTATAAACATGGCCTAAAAAAGTAACAGAAGTTCGTTTTATTCTGATATTTTTCTTTCTGTAGATTTTCGTTGTGTTTTCTTTACGTTTAACCTTCGCCCCAATTTCTGCCCCCTAACTTGTTGACACTCCAACCACACCCACCAATGCCCATGAAGAAAATTTTAACGAAAATTGTACTAACTTGCTTGTTGGCTGACATCCCGCTTGGTTGTACAGTATCCAACATGCTTACATTGCCCGCTGATAACTTAGGCCGATCTGTGATAGCTGCCTCAAATGATAAGACGTGTAACCTGCCCCGGCGTACCTTCTCGAACTCGATCAATCCCAACGCTCGAGCATGCGCTGTGGACGCTTACTAGTACCTCGCTCCAACCTCTTCGACAGCCTATGATAAGACCCCATGATTAGTTATGAATATTTAGGGCAACATCGTTAAATTTTATGGATTATGAGGGTAACATAAACCAACAGTGAACTCTTTACTGGCAGTAAATAGGCAACCTTTATCTGAGTAACTATTAACAGTAGAATCCCGCTAAATTGACTCCTAAAACTAACCAGCGGCAAAAAAAAAAAATTAATTAACATTCAGAACTAAAAGGTCACCTAGTTACAGAAGAGATGTTTGTTTTTACTATGACCAATTTAATCAATTAACTCATTGAAATTAAAGGCTAACAAACCAATGAATATTAACAGAGTAACAATCAGAAAAGATCTTAATATATTGTCAAGTTAAAAATAATTTTTTTAATGAGTTGTATACAACGATTCGGGGCCATCGCCGACCAGATATATTATCCCAAATAATAGTAATTTTGGAACGAAGAAATACCGTAAATTTAACCACAGAAATAAATAAAAATTTAAACTTTTTAAAAATAGAGGTAGTTAAATAAAAGCATGGAGGTAGTTTACCAGTTATTGTAATTATCAGCTTACCATAGAAAGAATGAAGTTTACGAAAATTGTCCTTGTTTTTAACAAGTCATGTGAATGAAATCTACATATTTCACAACGATAGATATTATTTTATTTTTAATTTAAGTTAAATCATATATGAAATATTTTTTTAAATTCTAGTATGAAGCAATTCTTTTTTCAAGCATGTAGAAAATGATTTCCTTTGTGAAATTAAATTTTGACTAATTATGAGGTTTATTTAAGGTGCATAAATGTGGGACAAATGTCTCGAAACGTTGTGCAACAAATATGTTAATTTAGAATAAAATACATTCAAATTGGAAGCTTTTTAACCACAAAAAATTTCAGTAATAAGGTAACTACTTATTTGTATTTATTTTTTTTTATTATATCAAATATGGTCTGACAAGATGTCATCTATCGGTCGGTGCCAAAATAACATATACAAATTATAGACATAAGTAAAATTTATTAATTATAATTTTTAATATTAGGGCGATGTAGAGGCTACAATAAGTTATAAGCTAGATCAGTATAATATGAATTGATCTCTAGTGATGAAACTGATAATTCAATTAACAATTACTTAAATAAGGAAAACAAATAATAATTATTTAAAAAAATAAAATAATAAAAAGAAAAATAACTGAAAGGACTTTGAAGTGAATAATAATGCTGCAAAATTAAAATTAGTGATTTAATACAATAATATAAAATCATACAAAAATTTTATAAGAATATATCTAAATCTAGTAATATCTAAATAAATAATATCTATAACTAAGCACACACATATATAGCTAATTCTAATCGTTATATAATGAATAATTATGTGGAGTTAAGAAGAAATACAGGCAGATATGGTCATTTGGTGATTGGGAATCATAGAAGTCAGGAAGCATCCAGTTAAATATTTATTTTTTAGTCTTATTTGTGGTTCATTTATTTATTAGTTCTTCTGACAAGCTATTGAAAAGATGTGGTAATAGTTTGAAGTACGTTTACCAATTTTTTTGTTTTCATTATTGAAATTTGATTGTTGTGATGAATTCCAGATGCCTGATGATGGGGCATTGGCCCCAACGAAACTTTTTATACAGAAAATGTGAAATTGATTAAAATAATACAAAAATTTCAAAGGAAAATTTACAACTTCAACTTATTAAAATATTTATAATCCTTACAGTCTTTGAACCTTGATCATTACGTTAAAAAATAAATTATTTATTTAAAGTCTTTTAATATTTTAATAGCTCTCAGATTTTTCTCTTAAATATGTGTACACAAAGAGATATTAAATTTTTAAAACAAAACCCCTACGCTTCATTAATCAGGCAGTAAAATTTAAAGAAATTATTGAATAAATTTAAAAAAATTAGTAGTACGCATTTTATTTTAAATGTTTTTTGTTAAAGTTTTTTCTCTGTAATTAAATTTAATTATAGGGTTCTACTAGTTAATTATACTACATTATTCTGTTTAGTTGCCACAAGGTGCCTCTACACGTTTGCCAAACAATGGCAAATTCGCACATGTGCAAACATGTAGATAGGTTATTTGGATTGGCTGGTACAAGTTGGTCTGAATTTGTGGCCGACCCGTTGAGTGTTGATTTTTGAGCACAAATCAGAGGGCGCTTGTGCTGCTTCCACACGTTTGTGTCCAGTAAGGATTGTTTTAGAACTATAAACTGACAAATGTTTGTGCTGTATGTGTTTTAATAAATTAAAAAATTTCCCTAACTTTCAGATTCAATGACAAACCCTAGTTTTAAATTGTTTATTTTAAAATTTCATAGATTCGGTGTAAAAATACATTGTTTAAAATCTTGTAAATAAACTTGAGCAGTTTATTTTTGGTTTATTACAGCAGAAATATATATTTCTAAAGACATTATAAGCAGTGATGTGGCGAGAGGGATGCTCAGGTCGATTGTGTAAATATTGTATGTATTATTATATCGTTATTTTATTTATTTATTTTTCATACAGATAGTTTGATTATGTTCAACCTGTTTATTCTTTTGTTTGTATATATTTTCAGAGAGTTGTTTTTTATTTAATTTATTTATTTGTTTTTTTTTATTTTATTTAATTTTATTTTTTTAATTTTAGTGTGTATGAGATCATTCATCACTATTACCTATTGCCCACAACTATGTGGCAAATTGTAATATCTATCAATAAATAAATCTATCAATTCAAAAAAGACATTATATGTCTAAGTAATTAAATTAACAAGAACGAATGTTGGATTTATAGGTTATGTAGTACTATTTATATAAATTTTTGTCGTCCACAACCTCGTTTGCTGATTTTTACGTTTCCTTTCATTTTGCCCCAAGCTTATTTTGTTCCTATTTATAATGCAAATCGAATGTAATAGTCGACAAAAGTCAAAAGAGCAAAAAAAGCACGCGGAAACTTAAGTTAGTTGCTTCATTTCGTTTTACACTTGTACAAACCTTGCAACCCCTGCAGATTCAACATAATCTGTTAATGTCTTCACGATTTCCAAAATTTCTTCGTCATCCTAATTTACGACTATTGTTCGTTCTTCTACTGTGTATTACAATGAACCTTTTCGCAATAATACAATTAGAGACTAATAAATTTAAATCCTAAACATAAGTAAGTTTATGAGCCCATAAATCATTTTGCAATACAAGAAGGTACGTGCAGAAAGAATTGAGGACAGCCAAGAGGAAGTTCTGGCAGCCCCTTCAGTAATTGGCTCCTGGAAGGATGGCCCACGGCCCACCAAGGTAAAGCGGATTCACTTACCTACTGACTCCTCACCTCCGGATTCTTTTTACTAGTAGGACCATACAGAATGGACATTTCACAATAAATAGATAATTATTGTAGTTAACCTTAAAATACCAAAGGTAATACTCAACATGATTTATTCTTTTTTCCCATAATAAAGCACCCACTAATTTATTGTATTTTCTGTTTTAGAGGGATCAGAAAAAAAACAAACTTATCTACCGTGCCGCCTAATTCTGCTTAACAAACATCTATTGTATCCTAGCAAAATGTTTTTAATACCGTGATTTCTATGTATGAGGAAATTGTCCCAATGATTTACCACGGATCTCAAATCTCATACTGGATCTATATTGTTGCATATTTAAGAAAGGAAACAGCAATCATTGGTGTCTACACACTTGCATGTTCTTTTGACTTATGTCGGCATGACATTCGCTTTTCATAATAAAAAGGACCAAAATAAAGATAGGCCAATTGAAAGGCAATGTAAATATCAGCAAAGTAAGTCACATATGATCTAAATTTATATATTTATTTTATTTTATTAGTACTATTGTTTTTTTAAAACTTATTTATCCATTCAAGTGTTTCCTCTAACCGGTTTTTTATTATATTTTCCTTTTAATCTATGTGTTAGTCTTATTCTCGTAAAATGTATCTATTTGTTTTTTTTTTTGGTAAACTGATCTACTGCTGTGACTATGATTGATGTTCTGATCTCACATTGCCTTCCAATATTGAATTTGTTTACCGGGTCACTGAAGAGGATCTAGGAGGGTGAATTCCGGAGAGCGAATTTGTTGATCGGGTGAATTAAAAAATTGTGAAAGGGTGAAATTGGAACATTAATGAAATAGGAATGAATTGAAACATTTGTATTTGTTGTACAGACCGAAATTGAATGTAAAAGGAAACTGTAGGGGAAAAAAAATTGTTTATTATATCTCTTTTTTTCTGATTATACCATGATAAGTATGCTGTGTGAGATAACAACCTGATGTATTTAGACAGCATAGATAAATAAAGTATTTCTCTCTCCCTCTCAGTCCTACATAACCTCTAGATTGGTTGGCCCATCTGGTGTAACTTTATTTTAAACC
This sequence comes from Halyomorpha halys, assembly GCF_000696795.3. Taxonomy (NCBI): domain Eukaryota; kingdom Metazoa; phylum Arthropoda; class Insecta; order Hemiptera; family Pentatomidae; genus Halyomorpha; species Halyomorpha halys. The sequence goes on along the minus strand of NW_027115406.1, from coordinate 495,456 downwards.
ATTTTGAATTTCGCGCTCATTAAAAAAATTAAGAGTGCGCTGAGTAAATAGGTCCTACACAACACTAGCGCATCGCGATAATAACACTGCACTTATTATCGATATGGTAATTTGCCATATACGGCAATTTATTCATTTACTTTTTTAATTTACACCATATGTCTGATTGTATCACGGCAACATGTCATTTTAGTATATTCGGAAATATGGCAAATCAACTGTTCAGATGTGTTTTATAGGGAGTTTTTAATTCTGTATCCAGCTAGCAAGACCGATTATCTACTATTACTTATGTACTGAGAAAGGATTTGAATATATAAAATTTTATCCATTAATAAATTATAATATTTAAATTATTTTACCAGGTCAATAAATGGAGTTCATCTATACGTCTTTCATTGCAGTAATAAGTTCATTAATTTTAAATTTTTTTGTTTATTAACATCTAAATAATTTTAATTAAACAACGGTTAGTGACCACGGACACTGCAACGTGTTTGAAACGTCTGGAAATGACAAAAAAAAATGTTAAAATATACCTGATGAATCCGTTCATGGTTTTTTAATTCAATATGTAACGATCGCGAAAACCACAGAAATCATAACCTAAATTTCTATCTTTTTTTTTTTTTTTTGTGGCCCGGGACACAATGCCTAACATCTGTTTGTGGCCTCTGTGAAAAAAAGGTTGCGATCTAATTTAAAGGAAACCTAAATATGAGCGCAAAGTAGGTTGTAGATGATCAATATTCATATAAATAGTACTACATAACCTATAAATTCAACATTAGTCAAGAATTTTTAACAGAGAATCTAATTAATTTAATTACTAAGACATATAATCTCTTTATAAATATATATTAATTCTAAAATAAAATGCTAAAGTTAATTAGCAAGCTCTGAATCAATAGACTTTTAAAACAACATCATATCATCAAAAACATCTTAAACTAGAGATTATTATTAAATCCAAAGGTTAGGGAAATTCTTTAATTAATTAACACATTTTTTCCGATCCCTCTGAACAAGAATAAAACAATAAATTAGTGGTTGCTTTACGTATGGTTTACATAAATCAAGTTGAGGATTACCTTTTCCTACCTGTGGGACTGTTACGGTTACGGTGGGATACTTATCTCGTTATTGTGAATTGTCCTTTCTTTAGGGTCCTTCTAGGAAATATCCGGAGGTGAGGGGCCTCCTCTATTAAAACTCAAAGCACAAACATTTAGTTAAAACAATGCTAACTGAACAAGTGGGTGCGACACAAACCTTTGATCTGTACCCAAAAACCGACAGCCAACGGGATTTAGACAAACTCACACCAGTCAAACCAAATAACCCATCGTAGTGTAGCGCTTGCGCGAATTTTTCATTGTTTGGCAAACGTGTAGACGAAGTATGTCTATATTTATTATAAATAATTTTTATTCTTTTGTAGCGGCGCTATCTATCAGAGACCGCCTGTTCTAACATCGTTAATACTTCCAGCCCAGACGAAGAGCTTCAATTCACGTCAGCTAGGAGCACCTCTTACTTTTTTCTTATTCAAATATTATACTGATTTATTTTTAAAATGTAAATTTTTTTTTAATTATAAACGTGTAAATAGTATTATAACTGTAAATACGTTGAACTATTGAATACAGTTAGCCAAGGGGAATGTACTGAACCATAAATAAGTAATTATTGGAGAAGTTTGTCGGGGGGAGGGGGGGAGTCAGCAAAGAACAGCTTAAATAAACAAAACCATATTTATTTATTTTATGCCGACGTTCGACCTGAGTTTTCATCAGGGCTATAGAACAAAAGAGATAATAACAACATTTAGAGAAACATAAAACTGAAAAGGAATAGTATACAAACAAATTTGGAATTATACCATATATAATTCCAAATTTCTTTGTATACTATTCCTTTTGTTTCCATAAATGTTGTAGTTATCTCTTTTGTTCTATAGCCCGTATGAAGACCTGAAACTCAGGTCGAAACGTCGACATAAAATAAATAAATATTTTTTTTTATTGGAAGATTATTGATTGACCGTTTGTACAGATGAATGGAATATCGTCCCGGTGCGGAAAAAAAAACAAACTCAAATAGTAGATAATTATACTATTTTATTGAGCCAACGTTTCGCCCTACGTTGCAGGGCTTCGTCAGGGCTAAAAAAGATACAAACACTATAGTTACAAAAAGGAAAAAGTAAAAACATAAGTGTAATATAACAGAGTAATAGTAACAGATAGATAAGAGAAGAAATATTAAAGAAAGTATCTAATAGTAATCTATCTGTTACTATTATCCTTTTCATTTACTATTTGGAACCTTTAATTTTTCTTATTATATCTTACTTTTCATTTTATACTTATCGTATAATTATCTACTATTTGAGTTTTTTTTTTACCGCACCCGGACCATATTCCATTCATTTTTTTTTTAATTATGTTGTTCTTTGCTGACCGCACCCCCGACAAATTCCTCTAATCATTAATCTACGTTCAACTATCGTCACCTCATAAGTAAGTTCTTCGAGGCGGTGCCTCTCGCTTTGTATTAACTTCTTCCTTCCAAGTTACCTCTTTTCTCTGGATAATATCCTTTCGTAGGACCCGGTGGTTAGGATACTCTCACATACCTCCTTCGTATCTACAGGATTAGTACCCGCTAGAACGAAGCTACCTTCCTGCCCGAATTGGCTACCTACCCTCCTATCTTGCATACCACCTTCGTACCTACAGTAATCACCTTACCTACGTATCTTGAACACGCACTGCCGAGGCGACAGTAAAGTCGAGACATCAGAAATAAAATAAGCACCTCAACACTTCTAAATCTTGATACGATTTTCGGAAGGAATTTCACGCTAGGTTGTTGTCTAAATTTCTAGTTCAGGTCAAACTTTCGTCTGTTGACGATGAAACCTTATGAACACCACCTATGAATAACCTTAGGAAAATTCTGCTCGCTCTGTAGTAAAAAGAATTTTTTTCCTGGCTAAGATTTTTTCATAAAACTTTTATTGGCAAACAAAGAGTTTTTATACATTTTATTTTTAGTTTCAGAATACTTATTACTTGAAACAAAATATGAGATACAACAAAAATATGTTTGATTTACTTTTAAAAAAAAGACCTAGATTTTAAGGTATCCTTATAACTTGTACTGGGATAATCATTATCTTTCTTCAAAGTGTTGGGGAACACTTAATTTCTGTCTTTTTGTACATATATATTTTGTCCAATCTCCCTTTATTTCACTCAAACAAATACAATAAATAGAATTGAGATCCTTTTTTTCCAGGGAGGAATTTTTAGATAGTTGTTGGGATCTGAGGGGGGACATCTGCGTATTTTTTTATAAAATAACTTTATACCGATTAAGTTGAATCTAGACGTTAACTTGGAGCAAATCCAAGACTTGTACAACAAGTGCTGATAAACAAAGGAAACAACAAAAGTCGGTTTCCACACGCTTGTATTGTCCTTTTGAGTTTTTTTGGCAATTACATTCGATTTACTCCATTTTCATAATAAAATGGAACAAAATAAAGATAGACTAAATGAAAAGAAACACAAATATCAGCAAATGACAAGTGGCCAATGATACAAATTCATAGAAATGGAACTATATAACCATGTATAAATATACATATAGAACTATATAAATACAACTTTCGTTCTAGAGTCTATATTAATATTCGTTAATTTAACTACCCAGACATAAAATGCCTTAATAAACGTACATTAGCGTTGTGCTAAATAAAAAATAATTTTTTTAAAATTTATTTAATACTACATCATACTGGTGGGCTTTTACATGGTTGATATAAGAAGTGCATTTTTTTTTAACAATTGATTATGGTGGGATTTAGTATCATACCAAAGACACCCCTAACTATATGCAATGTGGTAAATAAAAAAAATTAAGATAAAATAAATAGATTAAAATAATAATTCTTAATAAAAGGTAAAAGTAAAGTTAATAACAAAAACAATAACATTCATGAATTTAACAAAATAAATAATTGACTTCTAATGGAACAATAATAATAAAAAATAAATAAAAGTAATTTAAGAAAATAATGAAGAGAAAAAAAAAATTGAGATAAAATAAAATTTTAGAGCAACAATAACAGAACTGATAAATATAGAATTTATAACATGCCCTGCAGCAGCCTGGACTTTAGGGTTTATACAAAAACCGACATTTTAGAAAACCGGTTTTCGAATAGTAATTTTTCCAGAAAACCTGTTTTAACCGGTTTCGAATTTTTATAAAAAATTTTTTTGCACGAATATTCTGTAATTCGAACAAAAAATTTTAACAGAAAATTTAGAGTGATTAAAAGCAGTTTTTGACTGAAATTATCTACTGTTCAATTTTATTGATAGTAAATTTTTTTTATCCAATTTAGTAGAACAAAGAAATAATAGTTGACCAGGATTGTTGTTTATGCATAATTTTCACATATAAGGATGTAAATTTTTCAATAGTGAAACGAGTTCAGCAAAGGGTTCGAATAAATAAAAACAATATATTTTCATATTTTTATAATAACCATATTATTTTTTTAAAAAACAATGTTATTAGATACAGATGGATACTTATTAAAAACAATTAGAAAATATATAACTGTGTATTATATAATGTAAATTATAATCAAGCCTGAAAGACAAGAGTAAATAAAGTTTATGCATACACACTTATTAAAATCAATTTTAGTTTTAAAGACAATTAAGCAAAAGACCGAGTATTTTCTATTCCGGGCAATTTTAATACAAATTTAAATATTCTATTAATTTTTTTGTTTAATGAAATATGATTTCAGAAAACAGAGGACGTCTATCGATTTGCTATTTAGCCGTGTCCTTAGTTTATTCACAGAATTCCCCGAAATAGAAAATACCCTCTCACTTGCAACCGAAGTGTTATTCATATATTGAAAACCAATATTTTCTACTAAAAAACCGGTTTTCGAATTTCATAATTTTATCCAAAAAACCCGGTTTTAAAAACCGACAAACCCTGATGGGCTTCAGACTTCGGGTTGTGGTTGGGTTTCCTAAGTTGAGGATAACTGCTCCTTTGACCGTAGGTAACAAGGAGTAGAACTTCATGAGCCGTTTTTGATGTAATCCTCTATTGTCACTATTTGTAATTCCCGATGCAGTTGGCTGTTTCTTACAAACCAAGGACCATCCACTGCGATTCTTACAACTTTATTTTTTAAAAGATAGTAATATTTTCCTTTTCTCAAAGGATGCCGCTCACTTCACAACCATACATCAGCAGTGGCCTGAGAATTGTTTTATAAATAAGAATAGCTGTTTCTGGTTTTAATTTGGATTTTCTATTTAGCATAGGATATAGCATTGCTAAACTGTTAAAGTAAAAACCAAGTATTTAAACCGAATCGATAGAATTTTAAAACATACAATCTTAAAGTGGAGTTAATCTGAGGTTTGGGGAAATACTTTACTTAATTAAAATACAGATAGCGCAAACATTTGTCTGTTGACAGGTCTAAAACAATGCTAACGGGACACAAATGTGTGTATGGAGCACAAATGTCATTTGTGTCCAGAAACTGACAATCAACACCCGTTGAGTTTCAGTTTTTGGGTCGACCACAAAGTTAAGCCAATCCAAATAACCCATCTACACGCTAGCGCATGCGCGAATTTGTAGATAGAGATACCTTTAAAATGTTTGTGTAGTAAACTTGCTTCTTCGAGTACGAAGTTATTACCACAACGTTTTAGTTTTTTACCAACATAATATAATGGTTTAGTGATGCATTAAAATTAATATAAACTACAAGTCTGTTCAATGTGGAATTATTGCATTTTTTATCCATTATATGAAATAATTATGATCATCATCAAACAAACATAACCCTCCCCATTGGAAGGATCTTAAACTATATTATATTCTTTTTTTTTTTTTAATATTTATTTATTGCTATTTACAACTGTACATTATAATACATTTAGTAAATCTGATCTCGGTTAAATTGGATTGTTACAGGCGTGTAGAGAAACTACCCATTGGCAGCACTCTAATGAAGTTTTACATTTAGCAGGTCTCGTGGCCATCTTCTTTTCAGGCGTCTCGGAGGATTGTCAGGAATCGAAGAGGATGCAAGGTTAGAAACTAGGGGATTTGAGTGGTTAGGGAGTTTATTAGGAGTGACATCTGGTTCGGGCTAGATCGGTTACATAAGGAACATTAAGGTCTTTATGGATGATTTTATTTGTGACAAAGTAAGGAGCATTGAGGATTTTACGAAGGATTTTGGATTGTAAGGATTGAATACGAGAGGAATTTGAAGGTTTAGTGGAGTCCCAAAGCTCAACTCCATATGCCCAGATTGGCCTTATTACAGTCATGTAGATCAGTCTTTTGTAATGTGTTGGAAGTTTAGACCGTTTGTCTAGTAAGTGCTGTAATAGTCGAAATCGATGTGCAGTTTCCTGTCTTTTCAGTCTTGTGTGAGTATTCCAAGTTAATCGTTTGTCCAAATGTATTCCAAGGTAGCGGATCTGTTCGATAGGGGTAAGAGTAACATTATTAAATGAAACTGAAGGGCAGTCGGTAGGTTTACGACGAAGGGTAAAGGTGATTTGATGGGATTTGTAGGAATTTATCTTAATCCTCCAATTACGACACCATTCCTCGAGGGCTGTGATATGAGATTGGAGAGTTTGAGATACAATTAATGGGTTATTATTAACTGCGAGCACACATGTCTCATCGGCATACGTGGTGAGGATAGTGTTAGGATTGGTTGGAATGTCAGCTGTATAGACGGTGTAGAGGATGGGACCAAGGACTACCTTGAGAAACACCAGCGCACTAAGGGTATAGAGGGATGAATAGGAACCATTGTGGTTTACTTGGAATAATCTATCGATGAGAAAGGAACGAATGATGAGAAAGTATGTAGGAGGCAGGAATTTCTATTATATTCTAAATTTTAAAAGCATTAGGAAAATGAAATGTTTAATTAATAATAAAATGTTTGTCTTCGAGGATCATCAAAATGTATATATTTAAATTTTTAGTTAGTTCTTTTCAAATTTAATCATTTATTAGCAATTAAGTTTTTTTAGCCAAAAAGTTCTACATAAAAAAATGTACCTATTGAACTGGAATGTTTCTCATGCATTTAGAAGCGTATTTCAATTGGGTTCAAAAAAATTATCCTAAACCAATGCAAATATTAATTTTCTCTTAAATAAGATCATATAAAATAAAATGACACGAAATAAATAAAATTTACTTAGACCGAATCTAATAAATATTTATTCAAATTATTAATTCTATAAACCACTTCACTTTGCATGAATGTATAAGTAAGTAGATGAATATATCGTTAGAGAGTTATAATTTTGAATATATATTTATTATTTAACTAGCAGACATGGCGATGCTTCGCAACTGATAGATTTATGGATACCGATATATTCATTAATACAATTGAAAGTTTGATATGAATTAATATATTTAGTTACTTACATATTCGTCTAATGATTTAATCAATTGCTAATTATGTCAATTTAGTTTATAATGGTAAATACATAAAAAAGCACTCTCCCAGGAGTGAAAAAAAATAATTTTCTTTTTTAAATATAATACAAATTGTAATAACTAATTAAGCAGTGCGAAAATTATATATAATGTTCTTAAAATTTTGGTTTTATTCTTCTTTTTCGTGCTGAAATGTCACAACCTGTTTGACTATGACTTGCCCCCCACCCAAGTTTTGTTCTTGGGTACGCTCTTTTTTTATAATAAAAATATATGGATAAAAAATAGAAATAACTTCAACATACCACAACTAATTTAACGTGGGAGTGGTTTAGGGCTCTATAAATTGCACCAAAGGTCACAAGCCAGATCTAATTAAACAAATTAAATCTTGAATTGTAAAATAAGATGATTTGAGCTCAGTGGATAAGACACAGTCTTACCAATGTGATTGTCTATTGGCGGTGCCGGTTCGAATCCGGCCTGGGACGTTGACTTTTTTCATTGACTGGCGGTCCCACAAAATGAAGAACTTTGACCCGCAACCATGGTTAGGCAGACTGCCTTGGCCGAAAAAAAAAAAAAAAAAAAAAAAAGGATGATTTGAAAAGTATTTATTTATTTGAAATCAATACTTCACCCTTATTAATTATTAATTATCATTAAGTCAATATGATATTAATGTAGGTAAAAAGATTCATCTTTCGAGGATGTACAGCTTTTAGGTTATAATAACAAATAAACAAAATTCAATAAAAACCTCCTACATTTTTTTAATAATATGAATAAATGTTTAATAGGCTGTATTTATTAAGCTAATAATTTTTTTTTGTCTTACAATGAATTTAATTACTACACAAATAAAAATATCCAAATATGAAAAATTATAAAATCCATTGTTATATAATGCCAGTAAAAAAAAAAAGTATACTTTCTTAGCTACTTGCAAAAAACGTTTAAACTTGGTCATTTTTTCATTTTGCTGTATAGTCATTAATACTGATCCGATTTGGTTGATTTTCTTCTTATCTTATGAAATAATATATTTATCCATCATGTTGACATATATATATAACGTATAAAATAATTTGGACGGACTGACCTATCGAAGTGCGGTTACAATTTTTTTAGTATAAAACGCTAAAAAAGTTTTTCTTTTTACGATCGTATTAACGTTGGTCTGCAATATGACCAATGGTCACCATAAGAAAATAAAATCCACTAAATGAATCAAGGTGAAAAATTTATAATTTCTTTTAAAATGGTATTTAAAGGTTCAGGCGACACTATAAAGGAATATGATTTGCTTTTTCATAAAACATTTATTTTTTTAACAATTTTACAGAAATCCTTATTATATTTTTGTTTAATTTTTAGTGAGTTTAAAAAATCATCGAATAATAACAATTTATTTATTTGTTTATGGGACAACCCCCGTACAAATAGAGTTAGCCAGTAAAATACAAAAAATAAATAATCAATTGTATTAATTTTACAAAAATGATGAGTTAAAGATCGTTTATATAAACTAATAACAAACAATATACCCAAGCTGGGCTATCCACATTCGTTAGAATAAAACAATAAAACAAAACGTCATTTCAAATTTAATAATATAAAAAACAAAACAAAAACTATACCTCCTATTGGGACGATAGGTGTCCAGCTCTAAGCAAAAGGTTTTGCATTACATATATAAAAAACAGTTTAAGACCCTATCCTTTCAAATTCATTCTACTGATTTTGGTTAATATTGCTTAGTTTCGGCCTGTATCGGATTCGGTTCTCATGATCTGTAGGACAATCCTCCAGTGCCGTTCCATCACAAGCTGGACAAAACTTCTGTGGGTCCAAAGTACATTTGTGTGGACCGACATTTAGAGTAATTGCATATTTACCGTAAAGTCGTAATTAGGCAATTATTCTCAAGTGAGTTATAGGTCAATTGATTTTTAGGTAGCTTTGAGGAGCATCCGTTTTAATGAAGACCTAACAATACCACGGGTTATAGATCGATTCTCGTAATAACAAGAGGTCTTTATCCTTGACAAATTCCCTCTATCTATCCAAGATCTACCCCATTCTAATTTTGATACTTACCGGATCATTAAGTAGTACCGCGTCAAACATTCCGAAGCTCTCCAATCTTTTTCTTATCTGCGTTACCGAATTCATTGAATAATAATAGAACCAGTAATATTTTTTTATTATTCAACAGAAAGAGACAAATCAGTTGTCATATAATAACCATAAAAAAATGTATACTTTCCGAACTAAGAGCCAAAATTGCTTAATTTTTTTAATAACTTAAAATCGGAACAGCCTATAACCTTCTCGAGAAAATTCTGAAAATTTCGCAAAATGCGCCATTACAATCGGATGAACGGTATTATGGCAGTGCATAAAAAAAGAACTAACAAATATTCATTTTTATATATTTTAGATGTAGCAGTTTTAAATCTTTTTTTTTTTTTTTATTGAAATGGCAATTAAAAGAAGTAGTTTAATTGTACAGTAGTAGCCAGTGACATTTATGTATTTCAGATATGTTGGAACCCTGACTTCATGTCTTAGTGTTCATGTGATGAGACGATTATGTTCTAGGTTTACTTGAAGTTTTAATATATTGTTCCAAATACTAGTTCAATTAAATGATCGGGTAGGATAAGATAGAATTAGAATAGAGACAACAAAATTCCATCTCATCAACAAATCATTAGCGCACAATGTTGATTAGAGACATTATTCAAAAATTCATTACAACTTAACTGATTATCGGTTTAATAAACGATAATAATCAATAATATTTATTAAATTTATTTTAATAATTAATATCTTATGCACGAATACGGATTGCAATTGTGCATTATCCAAAACATATATTCCAGAAATATGTGCTGGGAGCTAAATTTTAATAGAAAATCGCTTAAATGGATTTCGTAGACTTGTGACAGGGATAATTAACCTTTTTGTTAGTTCATAATAGCTAAGAGGAACCTGGGAGGAAATTAAACAAGTTGTTGCTATCTCGATTGAAATACAAAATCAGCATTTAAATGAATGGCGATAATATCTTCAGCAAGTTTATTGTATTTAAGCAAATCAACAGATATACAATGATGAGTTAATAGTTTACCGTGTATATATCTACTTGAGGAGAAAATAAGAGGTGCGTTCAGTGAAGAAAACAAAAAAGTTAAGTAAAAATTTATTAATTAGTGCAAACGTTTCGGCCAGAATTTCAGGCCTCCAACAGGGCTAAAACGAAAAACAAGATAACAACCGGAATGAATAAAATGAATTACAGAATGATTAGAAAATAAGAAAATAACTAACATTATAGAGACATAGTGTAGAAAGACAAGTATAGTCTAAGTATTATGAGAAGATAAAGGCTATATGAGTAATAATAATACTAAAATTAAGAACGAGAAAAGAAAAAAAATTAACAATTACAAATAAAAAATACAAATTATTTAAAACTAAAATCTGTACCGCTACAACCTACGAAGGGTCAGGAGTTTAGTACTTTGTAAGGAACCATTTTTACTACACCAACGGTTGTACAAGGAGGGGATTTGGTCAGAATCAAGCTCGACCGCAAGATTTTTACCCAATTTATGAGGCTGGGTGGACCCCGGGAGGGATTTACTCACGGCTACAGTGTAACAAAAAACAATTTTCTGCCAAGCAGGATTCAAACCAGAGGTCCTTGGAGATAGTAGCATCGTGCCACCGTACTCCCCCTCCAAATTTATATATAATATAAATTATTAATTAAAGTTATGAAAAAAAAATTAGAAATAAAATATATGTAATTAATGAAATATGAAAGTAAAACACTACAATGAAATATAAGCCAAAAGGAGTAATTAGTAAATTTTACTAACTTTATATTCAAATTCGAAATTTTATTGTAAGGTCGCAATACATTACCTTACTATATATTACATATATAGAGAAGTGAAAGTCTTCCATAACAATGTACGACATTAATTAAAACATAATTGGGCAAACTAGTTGGATTAATGGCTTGATGAAAATTGAATATTTTCTGATGAAAGGAATATGGTCCGGGTGCGGTCAAAAAAACTCAAATAGTAGAATTATACTATTTTAATGAGCCAACGTTTCGCCCCACGTTGCAGGGCTTCGTCAGGGCTAAAAAAGATACAAACACATAGTTACAAAAGGAAAAAAAGAGAAAAAAAAACATAAGTGTAAAATAACAGGGGTATAAAATGTAAAAAAGTAAGATATAATAAGAAAAATTACAGGTTGTAAATAGTAAATGAAAAGGGTAATAGTAACAGATAGATAAGAAAAGAAATATTAAAGAAAATACAAATAAAGAGATGTAAAAAGAAAAAAGAATACAAATCAAATGATGAGACAGAATGCATACCTATTTTGACCGCAGTCAAAACAAAAGTGACCGTTGGTATTGGGAGGAGTGGGGACGGCAGTTGTGCCACAATAACGAAAATAATTGGTAAAGTAAACATGATAAAACATTATTTAAATTAGGTGAACAATAAATGGAAATATACATAATAAGGGGAGAAGAAATATTTTAAAAAAACAGATAGAAAAACAAAGGAAAAGTAAAGTATAAAATAATGGGATACAATGTGTGTAAGTAATTAAGAAACAAAATATACCAAATGAGCGGGAAAATTAATAATAAAGTTGCTCAATAAAATAGTATAATTCTACTATTTGAGTTTTTTGACCGCACCCGGACCATATTTCTTTCATCTTTACACACGGTCAATCAATAATCTTCCTGAATATTTTCTATTTTATGTGCTTGACCCTATGTAGTTCAAATGCGCAACACCTTTATCACGTAACAGTATCAAGGTTAAAACATGTATACAATAATATATTTATAGTTAATACCGATACCCAACCATATGTAACAACAGATATTTCTTTTAAATAACTAAAAACACTGATTCTAGTAAAACTAGTAAATACATCATAAAAATCACATTGACGGACCATACACAAACAATCAAACCATTTAACGAATGCACTCCAATTTTTGAAACATTTAATAAAAATTAAGTATAATTACCAGTTGAAATTGATGAGTCTGCCATGTATAGTTAGTGGGAATAAAAAATGGCGGTTCTAATAACGTTAAAAATGTTTTTTGATTGCCAGCTCCATATCGTTCAAACTACCAACAACACTAAAAAAACCTAATAGAACAAAAAGTAGAGTAATCACGAGCCCTAGCAGAGCTGGTGACTAGAGATGCACTTTTTTAATGCAACATTTCATAAAATGTGTATTACTTATGATTAGCTACACACAGTTAACTTACTGAAAGATCAGTATAAGTGAATTATTATGGAAAATATCATTATTTTTTGTTATTAATTTTACTTTCCTCTTTTATTAAGAAGCATTATTCTTATCTATTTATTTTATTTTTTTTTCTTTTAATAAGAACATTTTATATAGTTAGGAGTGTCATTTGTATGACTATACCCCCTCATAATCAACTGTTAAAAAAAATATATAATATAAGTTATATCAACCATGTAAGGTCCACCAGGCCGATCTGGTATAAAAAAAAAAAAATGGAAAATATACATCTTAGTAATAATGAGAAGAACAAATGTCTATTAGCACTCTAATTAATGCTAGTTTAATGTGCTAGAAAGTAGTTTATACCGTTTATCATGGATGTCGTAGTTTTCATTATATATGCTAAAATAAATTAAACTGGATTCGGTGAATGTCTTAATTTATATACTTAGAGGAAGGTAATTAATTATTCCCCTAAAATGTATGACTGTTAACAGTAAAATAGTTTTTATTCATTAAATAACATTAATATTATTAAATATTAGCAAGAATGACAATAAAGGAGATAATTATATGTTATGTATAGGTTATTTTTATCGACAACCTGAAGATGGGGGATATTTCCCGAAACGTTGTTGCTGATTGTATGAAATAAATTATTGTATTTGAAAAAGGAAGCATTGTGTCATTCACCAAATCCATTTTAATTCCAGATACTCTTCCAGTAAAAGATCATTAAGTTTAGCTAAAATAAATTTATTTCTAGTTGTTAGCCAAAAATTCTATATGCAAAATTCATATACACATGTAAATATAATAAAAATTACCATACGTACGAAGAAAAACCTTATAAACTACTTTATAGTACATTAAACTATCTTTAATTTGATTGCTAATAAACATACTACCTCTAATGGTTTCTTAGATAATAGTTTTTCCAACTGACTTGTCCTTTGTACTATAATCAGACAGCCCTGACGAAGCCCTGTAAAGTGGTACGAAACGTTGGTTAACAATTTGTCCAAGAATAAATAAATATTCCAAAACAAATGCCAAAGAAATGTACACAATTACCGATATTACACAAGAATATCTAAAATGCATTCAGAATTAACACTGGGTTTACGGGCATTTCTTATATACCTATTTTTCTGAGCACCCATCAAATTGACGGAAAAATGAAAACACTCATTTTCTTTAATAAATCGATATATTCACATTTTTTTTTAATCATTTATTTATTGTTATTTACAACTGTATAACATATATACAACAAGTAAATTTGCTGTAGGTGAGAATCTACCCATTGATAGAACTCCAATAACATTTCTAGAGGAGAAGATCCTGAGGCCATCTTCTTTTTAGACGCCTAGGAGGATTATTAGGTAATGAAACAGAAGCCAGGTTAGAAACAAGTGGATTTGGGTGGTTGGGAAGTTTTCCACGGAAGGAATGGTATCTGGTTTTGGCCAAATCGGCAACATATGGGACATTGAGGTCATGATGGATGGCTTGATTTGTGACAAAGTAAGGAGCGTTAAGGATTTTGGACTGTAAGGATTGGATTCGGGAGGAATTTGATGGTTTAGTGGAGCCCCAAAGCTCAACTCCGTATGTCCAGTTTTATTCACATTAAATCTGAATTTAACAATATTAGACTTCACGTTCAAATAAATTATTAATAAGCCAAAATTCTTTTCTTTTTTTTTTTTAATTATCAGGGAAATGATAAAAAAAATATTAACGGTATAGGTTAATTACATTTATTGAACTTTCACTGTCAGCTTCCTTTGGCCTAGTCCATACGATCTTATTCGGAGGTGTCTTCAAAACAATCTTCATTGATGTTGATAATTTTTTATCTTATTATATCTAGGGTAGTGGGTAGCTCAATGGCAGCTCAATGGAAGCTCAATGGTAGCTCAATAGAAGCTCAATGATAGCTCAATGGTAGCTCAATAGAAGCTCAATGGTAGCTCAATAGAAGCTCAATGATAGCTCAATGGTAGCTCAATAGAAGCTCAATGGTAGCTCAATAGAAGCTCAATGATAGCTCAATGGTAGCTCAATGGTAGCTCAATAGAAGCTCAATGGTAGCTCAATAGACTACTAACCCCATGGACCCGAGTTCGAATAAGCCTAATAAAGTGGGTACCATTAAGGAATACCATTTGGTAAAAATCTGGCGGTCGAGCTCGATTGGAAAAACTAACGGAAAATTATGTAGAGTAAAGTTACTAAAATATATCTGATACCTGAGCTGTGGAACTTGATGCGCATATTCGTTGCATCGTAGTGTGGGGGGAGGTACCAGTCACCAATCAGTACAAAACTGAAATTGAAACAATGAAGTTAACTGAATTTATATGGCTAGGTATAGATAACTTAGAAATGGAATTAGTGGAATTTCGAGGCAGCGTAATGTGGAAAACAAAAATTAGAAGACTTGTTATCTGAAGTTGAAGGAAAATTGTGTGAAAGTAGTGCAGATAATATTGATCCCAGAGTAAAAATTGAAAATATTATATTCAACGTGTGGGATCCTTTACTAAGTAATTTTATATCAATGAAAAAAGTAGCTAATGCTCTTTTAACGATGTTTGGGTCCACATTTTCCTGTGAAAAATTGTTTTCTTCAATGAACTTTGTAAAATCTTCAAATAGAAATAGAAAAGATGAAAGGGAATTAACTTCTAAATGCGTCAAACTAATGAATACCAAATATAAACCTGATACAAAAAAATTATCTGAAAATAAACAGCAAGAGATTTCTCATTAAATAGTTTATCTTTATACTTTGTTATACATTTATATATGTGCATACATATATAAATATATTAATAAATAATATTTCATACAATATATTTTATGAAATTTTCTTTACCCCTTGTTCATTCAAACATTTAAGTGACCCATGAGCTAGTTCTAAAAAAAAATAGTGAACAAAATTTGACCCAAATATCAGAAAGGTTCGCCATCGCTGACTTATGGGATCTTTACAAAAATCTCAAGGATTGAAGATGAATATGAACACTTTTCAATAAAATAGAACATTAGAAACATCATTTTCTATTTTATAATAATGAAAAAAATTAATTAAGCAGTAATCAGGGTGGAAAAAGATGACATAATAGGACTAAATTGTATAAAGAATCGAACGGCCAAAAAAATACAATGCCTGATGAATTTACAAGAAACCAAAACAGACGAAAAATCAGACAGTGTATGTAAATTATATGTTCTTTTAAATATATTTATTTAATCTTTTTTTTTAAATAATTTAATTTAACTTATTTTTGATGGGGGGAGGGGTTAATGTTTTACCACTTAGGGCTCACATTTATCCTGTTTATATACGGAACACCATCATGACCAGTATATTAACAGTGCTTGATACAAAATATATAGTTAATGATTTCTGTCATGTATAAGTGTACATTCTTACATAAAGGGGGGAAAGTTTCAATACCTTAAGCATTTCATGTGTATGATGCCAACAATACCTTATGAAGACTACGATCCTAGAGGACATACGATGAAGATGATTGGTGGAAAAGACTTGTGAGTTGTCTGAAGATTTGGTTTTCCATTAGAAACGTGCTTTTAGACAAATTATAATTTAGACAAGGAAACAACAAATGTACACAAATTTTAAGTATTCAAGGATTTTTGGCATTCAAACTATTCACCCTAACAAAAATTCTAAATATTAATTTAATAAATGTCAATTATAAAAGCGATTTTGTTTGATCAACAAGCCTCTTGAACCGCTCAACCTCGGAGGCCATTTTGTAAGCCATCATGAGCGCCGCCATTATCTGGCTGGACGAGTCCAAACCAGGAGGTGTCACCTTCGTTCCACTGCCTTCATGAATCGCTTATTTAAAAATAATAAAAAATAATTGGATAAGTTATAATTAATAACTAATTTAAATTATTCAATAATATCGATATGCATTAAGGCACATTACTTATTTAGCATCCAGGATAATCTTTAAGAAAATGTTATATAAACAATATAAAGAGAATAAAATAAAAATAATAATATCATCTTTATTGATATATTATAATTTTATTGGCTAAGTAGATGATAATTAACCAAAATCTATGAATTAACAAAATAATGATATTTACAATTTAATATTTTTCTTGGTATATTATGAATTATTACTAGGTAATATAAAAAGTTTTAAGTGTTTTTTGATCCAAACTCATTTAATTAAAACATGTTTTTCAAATGTCAAATAAACTGTATCAAATTCACTTTTAATTTCCTAGAAATAAAGATAATATTCTAAAGGCTATTATAGTCTTTGTTTGTTACAACTTTATTTCTCTTATCAAAATATTGTCAGGCTATTCTGATAAGAAGTTAAAAAATAATAAAAAATCTTATCCTTTTTTTCTTTCGATGAAATTAATTACTAGATAAAAAAAAAAAGTACATGATTAGAAATATTTTTAAGAATTAACTATTAAATTTTACAAACAAACAAATCGATATATTATATTGACAATTAATTAGAATATGTTTTATTAAATAATTTTATGGATTTAGTATTTTTTAAAAAGATAAAAAATTAATAATTTTAACAATGCATTAAAAATTACGGTATATTTCTCAAAAGTTTCTGGTAAACGTTCATGTTATCGAAGAATACAAATGACCAAGAATCGATTATAGATTGTATTTATTTACTATTACAATATGATGTTCAACATGAATCTTTACTACTATTACAAATTTCAATATTATTTACGTTTTAAAAAAAAAATAATAGAAGACAATTATTTTTATAGCAATTGTATTCATTCACTAACACAACAGTCACGTTAAGCTAGTCATAGTTTATGTAATATCGGTTTCCTAAACATGTTACATGAATAATTAAATAGAATGTTTATTTAAAAAACAAACAAAGAAAACCTTGTTTATCACATTGAGGAGAGACAAGAAGAACAACATTAAATAGGGTCATGGACAAAGCAAATATTGCTATTACGAGCGCTTTTACAAACAAATTTATCTTTTAAACCTAACCAGCACTGTCTGACTCACAGAAATTGTTAGTTAGGTACCTAGTTCTTATCATTTCGTAAAAATAATATTTTCTAAATTTTACAGCTACCTAAATCAGACCTCTGCCAATTTGATATATAAGCATAAACGAAATTTTTTTAGAAGACTTTTAATTGACCTTGTGTAGTATATAGATAATAAAAGTTTATGTAAAAGGATAATATGAAAATTTAAATAGATGAGTTGGTTAATATTAATAATTGACAAACAAAACAGACTGAAAGAATTCGAAAATGGGTATAGGGTCCTAAACGTTAAATGAATGCGATTTAATAAGCCTCCTGAGTTAAAAAACAATTGTATAAAAGGAAGATGATCCGAGTGCGGTCAAAATAACTCAAATGGTAATAAAACAATTTATTGTTAGCCAACGTTTCGCCCCATTTTTCAGGACTAAAAAAGATACAAACCCCTAAAATAATAAATAAACAATAGATCTATTCTCTAATCTGTTCTCTTACTTCGTTACATTATTTTAGTTGTTTGTATCTTTTTTAGCAATGGTGAAGTCCTGAAAAGTAGGACGAAACGTTAGTTCACAATAAATAATTTACTTATATTCGAGTTATTTTGACCGCACCCGGATCATCTTCCTTTTATACAATTGTTTTTTTAATTCAGGAAGCTTATTAAATCGCATCCGTTTAACGTTTAGGACCCTTTTTCATTTCTCATCTATTTTCAAGTTCTTTCTATCTGTTTTGTACGCCAATTATTAATATTAACCAACCCATCAGTTTAAAATTTCATATTATCCCTTTACATAAGCTTTTATTAGATATTTATTAATTACTTGAGTACTTTTTAAAAATACGGTCGATTTGTCAAAATTACGTTAGATTAGAATTTTAAATTGAATCTACTGCAATTTTCCGGATTTTATTTCCAATTTCGTTGGTGCAATATTTTTCAGACGTTCTGAAGCTATACATTACTATAAATCAACAAATTATCGTACTATTTATAAATTGATATTTTTCAAATATTAATAATTTTAAGATTAACGAATCCAAACATTCAGAAAATTAAAAAGGTTTTATAAATTTTCAATATACTGTTCTAATAGGAAAATATGTCACAAAAACCGTTCAAGTTAATTAAGTCCGAATTGCACTATCTTAAAGTAGATCAAATATTCTTTTTAGTTTTTGAAAGCTAGTTTTGTTCGAACACCTATATATCTATTTATTTTAGCAAATATCATGAAAATGTCTACTCCTACAAAAATAAACCTTATAAACTACTTTATGGTATATTACACTAGCTTTAATTGGAGTGCTAATAGACATCAGTACATCTCATGGTTCCTGAAATATAGATTCCCAACTATAGATTCACTAACTACTGATTTTTCAGCATATATTTCATAAAATTTGTATCTTTGGAACTATTGAACGTAAAAAACTCTCTTAGGGTTCGTATTTTAGAAAATCTACTATACTATATTAGTCTTTCTTGTGTTGTTGGTAGTTTCAAAAACATTGAGCTCCGAATGAAAAATGAATTCTTTTCAACATTTTGAAACATCCACCATTTTGTATTCCCTCTAACTATATTTGGTAGACTCATAAATTTTAAATAGTAATTTACTGGAAGATTATTGATTGACCGTGTGTAAAGATGAAAGGAATATGGTAGAAATATACTATTTTAATGAAGCCATAGGCCATAGTCATTCAATTTCCAAAAGTATTTTAAAAACAGTTTAACCGCATGTTGTCAAAAATAGGTAAATCTACACGGGATTGGACATATCAAAAGTTTCAAACCCATACACCGAACAGTACATACACAGGCACCAAATACTCCTAGTATTTCAACCAAATACTTAGGACATTAACACTTTAACGCCAACCCCAGGATTTACCAATGACCCACACAGTCCGTTGTCACGCAAGCATTCATTTAGTATGAATTTCCCGTCTGACCAATAGTCTGGGCCATTATTCTCAGAGATTCGCTCTGTATCTAAACATTTTTGGGGAAAAAAAAACTTCTCTCAACAGCATTTATAAGAAATTTTAATTATAATATATTTTGAATAATGTTTTACCACAATTTGAAGTAGATCATCAAGTTTACTAACTTTTTGGATTTTCAAATTTTGGAAGGATAATAGAGCCCCCCCCCCCCTCCAATTAGTAAAAGAGCCCAAGAGGAGAAAAAATTCAATTATTTCACCTAAAATATTACCGTAATAAAAACTATATATAATATAAAAAGTCCACGTATAATTAGGGGAATAGAAATAAGGCAGCTGTTTCAAAACGTTAAAATAAAAAATTTCATTCCGAGCTCCTTATCATTAAAACTAACTTCTATTAGGTTTTCTAGTGTTTTAGGTAATTTAAAGTAGAGTAAATTTACTAAAATATTGGCCCTAAAGTTTTCTTGAAAGCAACATTTCATAAAAAATATGCTGAAAAACAGTAGTTAATGAATTTATTATTATTATAGGGGTATTCATGATTTAACATGTTAAAGCGTGTTAAATGGAGAAACATTTCCTTCTTATGCCATGCTAAAACGATATAACATGTAACATGGCTGAGAGTCTGTTACTAGGTTTGATAAATGGAGAATGACGTCACACAACAGACCAGCTGAGCTTGTTTTATTTGTTGTCGTGTTAGGTTACTTACTCGTAGTTTGTGTTTTGTTTTGTTTTTTTCTTTTGTCTTGTGTTTTGGACTTTTGAAAAAAATACAATCAGTAGCCAAACTTTTAAACTTCTACTTTCCACTTATTTTAGGCATGTTGTAATAAATTAAAGTAAACAATAACATGAAGTTTTGGCAGGATAGGTTACTAAACAAGTTGCTAGTAAACCCGCTAGGAGCTCTTATGCATTTAAAATTTAAAATGACTTTAAATAGGGCTGCTCACAATCCTATACTTATATATTTATTATTATACTATTATATTTATATACATGATAAAACATTTTACATTTAACACAATATCATGAATTCCCCTATTGTGGGAAATCTGTATATCAGGAACCATGAAACGTACAGATATCTATTTCCGCTCAAATTAAAGCTAGTTTAATGTGCCATAAAGCAGATAATTACGTTTATCTTTGTAGGAATAGTAGTTTTCATGCTATTTACAATAAAAATAATTATTTTCCAAGTTGAATCAAGGGAACATTTTTCATGTAAAGCGCGTTGAGAAGTTAATAAATTTGCACAAGGTGTGAGGTTCAATAACCTTGGCGAACGCGACGTCATGTGTAATTTATACCTACAGTTGACAGAATGATTAACTTCATTAAATCAGTCCTCGCATTTTCAATATTGATACCACAACAATGTACAATTAAATAAACTGATAAGAGCAGAACCTAAAGTTTAGTTCTGTTATATTATCAACTGTTGTATTTGTAACATGTTTTTGGAATAGAAAAAATTAAGAATTTCGTAACAAGAAATATTTATTAAATTTTGTTTTCTGAAAACGCATTTAGGTTCTATGGTAAGTAGGAAGAATGGAATTGAATAACAGCGAGGTTAAACGCGGAAATGCTAGTTATTTTCTTATTTGCTAAAATTGGTTAGCTTGCACCTTCTGTCCAGAAAGTTAAAAGTTATATTTGTTTAAATTAATTAAATTGTGTCCAATTTAAGTCTCCAAACACTCTTTATTTCATTAAGAAAGGGACAATAAGGTTAAATTGATTTGTAATTAAAAGTTTAATTATTAATGTGATGAGTGACGAAATAGGGTAATTTTAACTGAAATTTATGAACTGGGCAGAATAACCTGCAAGAAGTCCTTATATTATTGATGTGAATGTAAATTTGTATTAAAGATTGTGCTTGAGTATGGCCGAATTGGCCGAAACGTTGGACTTTTAAAGAAATATTGTTTTGAGACTTTATTTAAACAGTAATAACTAACTTCAAGAAAGTAAAAAGATTATTGGAAGATTATTGATTGACCGTGTGTATAGATGAATGGAATATGGTCCGGGTGCGGTAAAAAAAACTCAAATAGTAGATAATTATACTATTTTATTGAGTCAACGTTTCGCCCCACGTTGCAGGGCTTCGTCAGGGCTAAAAAAGATACAAACACATTGTTACAAAAGGAAAAAAAAGAGAAAAAACATAAATGTAAAATAACAGAGGTATAAAAAGTAAAAAAGTAAGATATAATAAGAAAAACTAAAGGTTGTAAATAGTAAATGAAAAGGGTAATAGTAATAGATAGATAAAGAAGAACTATTAAAGAAAATACAAATAAAGAGATGTAAAAAGAAAAAAAAAATACAAATCAAATGATGAGACAGAATCCATACCTGTTTTGACTTTTATTTATTTGAAATACTTTTTTACTATGTTTACTTTACAAATTATTTTCGTTATTGTGGCATGACTGCCGTCCCCACTCCTCCCAATACCAACCGTCACTTTGTTTTTGACTACCGTCAAAACAGGTATGCATTCTGTCTCATCATTTGATTTGTATATTCTTTAATATTTCTTATCTATCGGTTACTATTACCCTTTTCATTTACTATTTACAACCGTTAATTTTTCTTATTATATCTTACTTTTTTACATTTTATACCTCTGTTATTTTACATTTACGTTTTTCTCTCTTTTTTTTCCTTTTGTAACTATGTGTTTGTATCTTTTTTAGCCCTGACGAAGCCCTGCACTGTGGGGCGAAACGTGGACTCAATAAAATAGTATAATTCTACTATTTGAGTTTTTTTGACCCCACCCGGACCATATTCCATTCATCTTAAAAAGATTATTTATTAAAAGTTATAATTTACAAAACTATTATCCTTCTTACTGTACTTTACGGAATCAAAACGTGGTCTCTGACACTAAGAGAAGAACAGTGCCTACAGGGTTTTCAAAATTAATCATATTAAAACCGTCAGACAGCAAAAAGGATGGGCGTATAAGGTTGTAGGGATTACTAACGAACATATGTTAAGATGTTAATAAACACAGTTGGGCGAATGTATATAGAGAACGATTGATAGCATCGGCCTTGAACCTTCGGTTTCGGAAAACTGTTGAAATTGGAGTTAGTCATTCTGTCAACTAAAATGCAATATTAAATGATTATATTCGCAAGTTAACGAAAAATGAACAGGTTCAATTCGTTATATATTACCACAATTGTAATTATTCACTTTCGCTTCTCCAAAAAGGAGCAAAACCACTATTAATTAACTATACAGTACTTCGATAGCCCGACGGTACCCGAAAAGTGGCGAAAGTGACTAATTTCCCATTTAAAAATAAATTACCCACCACTTCACCAGAGATTTTATTCCTATATATACATTTTAAATGCGTAGTATAGAAGATTGTAAGACAGTTGAGTTTAATAGTCCAAAAAGTACAAAGAGCCGTAAGTAACGTCGGCCACAAACTTTTTTTTAATAATTTATTCATTGTTATTTACAACTGTATACATATATACACATCAAGTAAATTTGCTATAAGTGATATAATGACGCGATACAAACATGTGGAGAATCTACCTATTGATAGAACTCCAAAAACATTTCTAAAGGAGAAGATCTCGAGGCCATCTTCTTTTCAGACGCCTAGGAGGATTATTAGGTAGTGAAGGAGAAACCAGGTTAGAAACAAGTTGGTTTGGGTGGTTGGGATGTTTATTATGGAAGGATTGGTATCTCGTCCTGACCAAATCGGCAACATGGGGACATTGAGGTCCTGATGGATGATTTGATTTGTGACAAAGTAAGGAGCATTAAGGATTTTATGTTGGATTTTGGACTGTAAGGATGGGATTCGAGAGGAATTAGATGGTTTAGTGGAGCCCCATAGCTCAATTCCGTATGTCCAGATAGGCCTTATAACAGTCATGTAGATCAGTCTTTTGTAATGTATTGGAAGTTTGGACCGTTTGTCTAGTAAATGTTGTAATAGTCGGAATCGACGAGCAGTTTCCTGTCTTTCCAGTCTTGTATCAGCATTCCACACAAACATTAGAGATGAATAAAATATTGATATTTATTAGTCAAAAGAAGTGAACCAGGTACGAATTGTATCTGAAAATTCTGTAATCTAACCTAAACTTTAATTAAGTGGGGAAGAATTAAGGATGCAGGGAAAGAAATGTTCCCTCTTCAAAGGCGGTTACTACTGAATATTTAAAACTAACTTAAGCTAAGCAGTTGTCAATACTTGGGAACCTTTGGAATTTCAAAGATAGTTTGGTTAAAAAATAATGGTTTCCCGCCTTTTTGGAGAAGCGAAAGTAAATAATTAATGATACTATGGTTTCTTCTTCCCCTTTGGAGAAGCGAAAGTAAATAATTAATTATACCATGTTTTCCCACCTTTTTGGAGAAGCTAAAGTAAATAATTAATGATACCATGGTTTGTTCTTCCTTTTTAGAGAAGCAAAAGTAAATAATTAATGATACCACGGTTTTCCACCTTTTTGAAGAAGCGAAAGTAAAAAATTAATGATGCCATGGTTTCTTATTCCTTTTATTTTAATGTATTCAAATAATATGGAGCTATCTAATAATGACGTAATCAGGAGCCCTGACGAAAGTGAATCATACAAATATCTGGGAATACAACAGCTTTTAGATTTTAAGAAAGATGTAAAATCAATTTAACATATCTCTGTTTCATAATAAAGTACAAACTAATACTATTAGTCTTGTAGATTTATCTTAATTCAATTACACAGACTTGTTCAATAGTAACTTGTACTTTAGTACTTTTTAACTCCTGTAATATCACTATCAGTCGTCTCTATTATGAAAAAAAATAAGTATTAGTTTAATTACAACGTTGTTTCTATACTTGTACTATGAACCAATACTATTATCTTTCATTATGAAACAGGACCCAGGCCTTATGACAAGTACGGCCCACAAGCGATCATTGATTGCCGAGATGCCAAGCTCTATCAGCTAACCAGGCCATCATTACCGATCACACAATTCCTCATAATAAGATATTTCGCTAATCTATACGAGAGGAAAATATATAAATATCATAGAAATAGGCGTACCATCGGATGACAACCTTCACAAGATGGTAGCCAGAAAAATCCAGAAATATCAGGATCTAGGAGAGGAATTAAAACAATTGAAGCTTGAGAAAGTCAGGTTACTACCGTCCATTATCTCAACCAATGGTCTGATCCAGGAGACAACACTGGAGAGCATTAAGGACCTGGATCTGTCGTTAAATATTCTGGAACTAATGCAGAAAGCTGTGTTGCTCATAACAGCAAGCATAGTCAGAAAATTCATCAATATTAAAGATTAATTTTTTCTACCCTCACCCTTGATCTAAGTCCGGGTAGGTACTGCTTCCGTTGAAAACCAAGAATAAGGAAAATTCCTAAATAATAATAATAAAGGTCTAAAGAACCCTTAGGTTCGAATCCGATACAACCAATCGTTCTCTACATACATCTGTACAGAGACGCCTCTCCAAACCAAACTTTACTAAATCAGTCTAAACGCAATCCTTCTATCTACGCTTCGGTTTACACCTTGGACGTTTACCCGTCGGTTTAGTATTTAAGTAAATAACTGCCAAAATAAATATTCAATGATTCCGGGAAGTTCAGTTACGTTTTTTTGTTTACAGCTTATTATATTAGCTTTCATTGGTAGGCGAGATGTCAAGCTCTATCATCACCGATCTCACAATTCCTCATAATAAGCCCGATATTTCGCTAATCTATACAAGAGGAAAATATATAAATATCATAGAAATAGGCGTAACATCGGATGACAACCTTCACAAGATGGAAGCTGGAAATATCAGGTTCTAGGAGAGGAATTAAAACAATTGATGCTTGAGAAAGTCAGAGTACTACCGTCCATTATCTCAACCAATGGTCTGATCCAGGAGACAAAGGCTCTGTTTCATAATAAAGTACAAACTAATACTATTAGTCTTGTCGATTTAACTTAATACAATTACACTGACTTGTACAATAGTAACTTGTACTTTAGTACCTTTTAACTCCTGTAATATCTCATCCCTATTATGAAAAAAAAAATAAGTATTTGTGTAATTAACACGTTGTTTCTATACTTGTATTTTGAACCAATACTATTAGCTTTCATTATGAAACAGGGCCTAGGAGAGCATTAAGGACCTTGATCTGTCGTTATATATTCTGCAGAAAGCTGTGCGGGACTGCGAACATAGTCAGAAAATGCATCAATATTAAAGATTAATTTTTTCTAGCCTCACCCTTGATCTAGGTCCGGGTAGGTACTGCTTCCGATAAAAACCTAGAATAAGGAAAATTTCTAAATAATTATAATAATATTAATAAAGACCTAAAGACCCCGAAGGTTCGCATCCGATACAACCAATCGTTCTCTACACACATCTGTACAGTGACGCCCCTCCAAACCCAAATTTACAAAATCAGTTTAAACGCAATCCTCCCATCTACGCTTTGGTTCACCCCTTGGACGTTTACTCGTCAGTTCAATATTCAAGTAAATAATCACTAAAATAAATATCCAAAGCTTCCGGGAAGTTCAGTTTCGTTTTTTTGTTTACAGCTTATTATATTAGCTTTCATTGACGAAGCTAGTCAGGCGCTCATTAAGTAATTAATTTATTATTTCTTGAATAAAATTCAACACTTTTGAGATATCTACATTTCATTTATCTATCGTCATTGCCGTATTTACTATATAATAAATATATTGAGCAGTATATACTCAACCATGCGAGGAGAAACAAATTGAAAACTAGCAGACCCCACAGCGCTTTAGAATTGCTAGATTTCAGGATGTAGATAGATCAATTGAATACAATTAAAAGTATTATATAAATTAATACATTTAGTTATTTACACTTTGAATTAATGATTTAATTAAATGTTTGTTATATCCTGTTTTGATTATAGCGATAAATAACACTATATGATAACATCAACACGACTTAACCAATCTACACCAAAGTGGGAGTGGATAAACTGCAACCGGATCTAATTAAATTAATTGGGACCGGAGATATAAAATAAAACATGTAAAAAGTTTTTCTCAACTTGAAACTAATATTTCGCCCTCATATTAAATCTAATTAATATTTGTTAATAAAGGTAAAAAGAGCAAGACATTTAGCTTTCCATGAGTTGTATTAAGGTAGAAATTAAATAAACGGAGTTATAAACTATTATATGAATAAAGGAGTTTTGGCCAACATTCCCCGCTCGACTCCCTGATGAAGACCTGAAACTCAGGTCGAAACGTCGGCATAAATAGATATGTTTCTGTTTATTTATGTTGTTCCTTTGCTGACCGCACCCCCCGACCATCTTCTCCAATCAGTAATCTACGGTCAACTATCTACACCTTATTATATGAATAATGGTCACCTGTAGAAAAAAATAAATCAAGGAGATAAATTTCTAGTTTTTAATTTCTTTGAAAAATGTTATTCAAGGGTTTCAGTCGGCCCTAAATACAAATATAATTTATTTTTTTCGGCCAAGACTCCCATTCGAGTCCTATACTCCCTACGAATATAATATGCTTGTTCTTAAAAAAAAATTTTTGATGTCCTAGTTTCTTTCAAGTCTCATATATATCTTAATTTTTAGCGAATAAAAAATCTTTAATAGAATCATTAATATCATTAATACTGACCCGATTTGGTTGATTTTCTTTTTATGTTTTGAAATAATATATTTATCTATCATGTTGACATATATAATATATAAAATATGAATAGTCCTTATATAAATAGCCTCACTACGACATAAGTACCATATTGAAACAATTTAGACGGATTGATCCATTGAAGTGCAATAAAAACATTTTTTAGTTGTGAAATTAAGTTTATATTCGTTTTTATCACCTCAAGAAACGCTTTAATATTCGAAAAAAACTTAAAAATAAAATTAGGCCAGAATTTTCGCCTTTGAAATATATTGAAAAATAAAAAAGTCGAAATAACTTCAAGAAACTTGGAAGTGGTTAAGGGCTCTATAATCTGCACCAAAGGTCACAAAACGAATCCAATTCAACAAAGTAGAACCTGAGATATAAAACAAAATATTTTTAAAAAATCTTCTTTATTTTAAACTGATATTTCGTCCTTATGAGCTTTCCAGCTATTGTATTAACTTTGTTCACCAATACTAGTTAGTACAAGAGCCCGAGAGGAGAAAAAAGGCAGTTATTTCACCCCAATTTTTGATTACTTTAATGAAAACTATGTATAATTACTAGTCAAAACTGACAAGTCTGCCAAGTATAGGGAGGAGGAATAAAAAATAACGGCAGTTTCAAAACGTTAAAAATAATTAATTTTTTATTCGGAGCTCTAAATCTTTAAAACTAACAATAACAACAGAAAATCTAAGAAAACGTAATGTAGAGTAAATTTGTTAAATTTTAAGCCCAAATAGAGTTGTTTACGTTAAACAGTCTTTAAGATATAGCTTTTTAAAAAGCAACGTTTTATAAAAATGTTGTATGGTACGTCCCATGATGAGAATGGACCAAAGCAGACTAAACAAGAAACTCGTTGACAGAATCCGTGAATATAAGAGCGTAGGAGGATATGTGAAGCAAATGAGAGAGGAAACAAACAAATTGAAAATATCAGACAAAGACTGCTTGAATAGAGAACAGTACGGGAAAAAAATGAAATAAATAAATGTTCTTCCGGCAAATAAAGAAAAACAGAAGGGAACTGCGTGGTCGAAAGAGAGGAAGCAAAGGCACACAGAAATGATGAGAAGATACTGGGAGAGAAGAGAAGAGAGAAAGTGAGAAGGAAATAGGAATGATATTCGCGTTCTCTTGAACACTGTTCCGTGAAAAAAAAAGGAAGAAAAAAATAACTAAGGAGATATAGGACTGAGGTTCTTACATATTAACCCCACCGCAATTAGCACACAACAATCTTCTTGTTCGTACTCGCACGAAGTTATCTTTGATTTCCTTGTTGTTTGCTGATTTTTGACCCAATTTTTTTAGTGCTACGAAAACAAATATTTGGGATTTGCCAAAAACAGAACAAGATGCAATTTTATTTCTTCCGGAGCGAAATATTTTACCTAAAAAACGCCCTTGTAGCAATTCCCATGAGATGAAACTATATTTTGGTAAAGGTAACTTTTGGAAATGTAATTTAATACAGTGTGATCAGCAAGTGGGACTTAGAAAAGACACTTGGTTTGGGTTGAGCAGAATTCCATTTTGTTCAGCTTTAAGATTCATATACTGCTGGTGAGAGGAGCTAACATCGGTTAAATTTTGTGAAAAGATACTTGATTTATCAGATAAAACTGTTATACACTGGGATAATTACATGCGCCAGTATATAAGAAGATGGTCAGGTTTGCGGTCAAAGGAGAAACAAAAATAGTTTACAACTATTTATTTTCCAACGTTTCGCCCCACTTTGCAGGGCTTCATAAGGGCTAAAAAGATACAAAATGATACAATGATAAGAATAAAAATACAAGGATAAGATACAATGATAAGAATAAAAATTCAAGGATAAGATACAATGATAAGAATAAAAATACAAGGATAAGATACAATGATAAGAATAAAAATAAAAATATGTTGCTTTATATTTTATATTTTTATTCTTATCATTGTATCTTATCCTTGTATTTTTATTCTTATCATTGTATCTTATCCTTGAATTTTTATTCTTATCATTGTATCTTATCCTTGTATTTTTATTCTTATCATTGTATCTTATCCTTGTATTTTTATTCTTATCATTGTATCATTTTTGCTGCGATGGCGTTAATACGTAATTAACATTAGATACAGGTTTAGGGAAAACAGAAACATCGAGCTTAATGACAATCATTAATTTTGTACAATATTGTCTGACTGCTCGGTATGCTGTGTATCAGCAACCTGTAAAATAAAAGCAGAAGAAGTCAGTTATTTCACCCTAATTTCTGATTACTTTAATGAAAACTGTCTCAAATTACTAGTCAAACTTGATGAGTCTGCCAAGTATAGTTAGGGGGAATATAAAATGGCGGCTGTTTCAAAACGTTACAAAAAATTATTTTTTTCTTTCGGAGCTCTATATCTTTAAACTTATCAACACTAAAAAACCTAATAGAACATCATTTAAAGAAGAGTAAATTTACTAAAATGAGCCCAAATACAGTAATTTACGTTCAATAGTTCCCAAAAGCTTTTTAAAAAGCAACATTTAATAAAAAATGCACTGAAAAATCAGTAATAAGTGAATTTATTTTGAGAAATCTATATCTCAAAAACCATTCCATGTACAAATGTCTATTAACACTCAAATTATAGCTAATTTAATGTATTAATGTGTTTATTATACGTGTCTTCGTAGGGGCTGTAGATTTCGTGATATTTGCTAAAGTAAGTTTCTGTCCGAACAAATAAAAATCAACGTTTTTTTTTAATATCATAAAAACTACTACTCCTACGAAGATAAACGTAATCTACTACCTTATAGTACATTAAATTACCTTTAATTTGAGTGTTGGCAGACATTTTTACGTCGAATGTATTTGAGATATAGACTGCTCTATACGAAATATAGATTTGAAACAGCCGCCATTTTTATTCTCCCTACCCATACTTGGCAGACTCATTAATTTTGACTAGTAATTCTACATAGTTTTCATTGAAATAATCAAAAATTGGGAATGAAATAACTCCCTGAGCATTTTTTCGAGTTCCTCCTTCTATAAATATAATTTGTTTTTGTTTCATCTTTTTTTCTCTCTTTCATTCTTTAATTTCATAGTTATAATTATTTTTTTAGCAGCATTTTTTTATTATTTGTAATTATTCAATAATTAGAACTTAGTGAATAGTTAGAAGGGGGGGGAGATAATCTCTTTTGCACGAGATTATACCCCCTCTCCCATAATCAATTTTTGAAGGTAAAAAATGTTATGCAGTAAATGAGTAAGGGCCACCAGGCCGATTTGGTAATAAAGAAACATAAATAGAAAAAAACGAAAGCATTAAGTTTTGCATGAGGTTCACGATTAGTTTTTTTTAAAATTATTTAGGTAATTGTTTTCAAGTTTTAATAATAAAAATTACAATAAATAATGCATTCCGAATAACAGGAATGAGGGTGGAAGAGATGGAGAGAGGATGGGATTTCAAAATAATCTATTGATCGGTGTGAATGATGACGAGAATCCTCGGGTTAAATACCCGACCAATTCGAACTACATACAAGATCAATAATATGTTGACTAATTTAATATTTTAATATGTTGACCTCTCTGTGTGTTTTAACGTATTTATTCATTAAATTATTTTATTTTATTAGTACTATTGTTTTTTTTAAACTTATTTATCCATTCAAGTGCTTCCTGTAACCGGCTTTTTATTATATTTTCCTTTTAATCTATGTGTTAGTCTTGTTCTCGTGGAATGTATCTATTTGTTTGTTTTTGGTAAACTGATCTACTGCTGTGACTATGAATCATGGTCTGATCTCACATTGCCGTCTAATATTGAATTTGTTTAGCGGGTCACTGAAGAGGATCTAGGAGGGTGAATTCCGGAGAGCGAATTTGTTGATCGGGTGAATTAAAAATTTGTGAAATGGTGAAATTGGAGGAGCAGAAATGAGACAGAAAAATGGGAATGAATTGAAACATTCGTATTAGTTGTACAGACCGAAAATGATTGTAGAAGGAAACTGCAGGGAAAAAAAAATTGTTTATTTATATCTTATTATCATATCTCTTTATATCTGATTATACCATGTATGTTTAATTTATACGTGTCCGATTACGGAATGATAAGTATGCTGTGTGAGATAGCAACCTGATGTATTTAGGCAGCATAGATAAATAAAGTATCTCTCTCTAGTAGGTGCTAAAGTTAACTTAGTGTAACGTAGGCTGAAACAGTTATTTTTCCGGTTCATCTAACAATCATAGCTCCAAAATAAATGAATTTTCACATAATTATTTAGTGATTTTCTTCTTTCCTAAAACCTAATGGTTTCCCCTGATATTTTATTTTATTTTTTTTAAATTGACGAAGTAGATTTATGGATTTTAGGCGTAGGGAACCAGTAAGAGAAAGAATATTATTCTCATAATAAGGTAATAAATATAATTTTTTAACTAATATTTAAATAGTAATTGTTAAATAGATTTTTATTGTTGTATTAAACTTCCAATTCATTAAAAAAGACTATCTACATGACAATTATAAGGCATATCTGGACATACAGAATTGAACTTTAAGGCTCCACTAAAACTTCGAATTCTTCTCGTATCCAATCCTTACAATCCAAAATCCTTCGTAAAATTCTCAACACTCCTTACTTTGTCACAAATATAATCATATATTAAGACCTTAATGTTCCCTATGTAACCGATCTAGCCCGAACCAAATATCATTCCTTCCATTATAAACTCCCTAACCACCCAAACCGACTAGTTTCTAACCTTACTCCTTCTACCATTCCTGAAATCCTCCGAGACGCCTGAAAAGAAGATGGCCACGAGACCTGCTAATGTAAAAACGTCATTAGAGTGCTACCAATGGGTTGTTTCTTCACTCCATTATAAACTAGAATCAAATTTACTGGATTTATATATATTAATATTCAGTTGTAAATAGTGATTAATAATTTTTTTTAAATTTTTGCATTATTTTTCAAATTTGTAGAAGTGCTCAGAAGACGGAAAACTCCGAAACGTCGGTTCATTCAAAACAAACATTTTGGAAACGAGAAAATAAGAAAATCATTAAATAGTTATAAGATATAAATTGAACCTTTCCCGGGTGGGAAATCTGTGTATAAACGAATTTTATTGAAAACGTCAGGTAGGGATAGTGTTGAGAACCATTTTTCAACTTATTAATATCTAATTGAGGTGTTCAAAGTACACAGAGAGAAAACTATTTCTTGCTAACACAACTTTGACGTATTTTTTCACAAATCACATAATGTTTTTTATAGCCTCCTCGGATTGTTTATGTTTGAAAAATAATTTTTACCTAAACATTCTCACTTATTTCTTTTAAGTTCTGAATTAAGATGGTACGGGTGATGTTCAAGAAAGGTGCAAACATACCAGAAAAAATATTTTAGTAAACAACGTTTCGCCCCACTTTGGAAGGCTTCATCATTCTAAATCAGAACAAGATACGAACATTTTAACAAGAATCTAAATTGATAATTATAATTATAAAAAAAAAGAACGCAGTACTCTAAAATAATATTAATATAAATAATATGTATAGAATACTAATTAATAAAAAGTACAGTGATGAGTCATAGAATTGCCAGTGTACCAGTGGAATTTTTATTTTATTATCGTTAGTTACTAATAACTAGTTTTCCCGCTATTTTTGTACCTTTGTTGACCGCCACCTGTACCAACTTTCTACAACCAATTACATATGGCCAACTGATAATCTTTCAATTTAAACTCTGACGCTAAAATAATTTAGAAGAATCAGATTTAAACACATAAATATATAAACTTTATAATAAACCTTATATTATGTTATTAAATAAAATATGTAATATTATATTTAATTCTTTCTTTCATAAGAATTATTTTTAGTACAGCTATTATTTAATCTATAATTCTTATGAAAGAAAGAATTAAATAAAATATGTAATATAACGTAATAAATATTAATATTATATAAATAGTATACATATCAACTATGTTTTTTTACGTACATCAAAACACAACAGAATATAATGTTGAAAAGAGATTTTTACTCCCGTAAAAACTTAAAATACTGTCTTGGTATTGTATCTGGTAATACAATTTAATATTTATTTCAGAAAGGTTATTTGTCTAAAATTATCAATATATGGATGATTTTTTTTTCAAATAGATTTTTAGAAATTCAATTTCTAAATTCTGCAGTTGGTTAGATATGTTTCATTCTATGTATTATCTTATAATTTCTTCAAAGCTGGTTTTACTGTTTAGATAAAATAAATTGTATCCAATTACGTCAGAACGTTTCTGCAAACCTGGCCATATTCAAAGACAATCTTAACTATAAATTCACACCTCAGGCCCAAATATAAAACATTTTTTGCATGGCAGGTCTGATAAAATTAGTCAAATTAATGAATTTATGTCACTTTTTCAATTAAATATAAATACTTTTAATTACAATTAATGTGAACACTTATATCAAAAGTAGTGACATATACAATATGACTGATTTTAATAAACCTGGGCAGAAAAGCCATCAAAATAATTTTTAAGATTGTCCTTGAGGATGACCAGGGCCCTGTTTCATAATTAAAGCTAATAGTATTAGTTCATAGTACAAGTGTAGAAACTAGTGCGAAAATTACACTAATACTTATTTTTTTCATGATAGGGATGAGTATTAGTGATATTACAGGACTTAAAAAACACTAAAGTACAAGTTACTATTGTACAAGTCAGTGTAATTGAATTAAGATAAATCTACAAGACTAATAGTATTAGTTTGTACTTTATTATGAAACAGGGCCCTGGTTAGCTGAAACGTTGGACATTTGAAGTATTAATAGTGTTGAGACTTAATTGGACATAATTTATTTTATTTAAAAAATTATTTATTTTATTTGTTCAGCTTTACCTGAATACCCTAGAATAGTAAAAGGATAGTGACTTATGAGATTGAGGTTATACGACTAGATAAAATAATTAAAATGAATAATCGAATCCAAATCCACGTATAGGTCATAATTATTTTTTTGAACCAGATATCAATCCTTACGTTATAAACTCCCTAACCAAACCAACCCAAAATTTTAATCTAGCTTCCTCTTCCATTTCTGACAATCCTCCAAGGCTCCTGAAAAGAATATGGCCTCGAGACCTCCTAGTGCTGAAATGTTATTAGAGTGCTACCAATGGATAGTTTATCTAAATGTCTGCATCATACCATTGTAATCTAACATCTCATTTACTAGATGTATCTTTATTACATGCAGCGATCTTCCAATTATAATCTATATACTTTCAATAATAGTTTACTATTTATATACTAACAATTACATTATGGTTAAAAACTCAAACTTACT
Source organism: Halyomorpha halys (assembly GCF_000696795.3). Classification (NCBI taxonomy): domain Eukaryota; kingdom Metazoa; phylum Arthropoda; class Insecta; order Hemiptera; family Pentatomidae; genus Halyomorpha; species Halyomorpha halys. The sequence continues at coordinate 460,494 of NW_027115406.1, read as the reverse complement.
TGAGATTGAAGACTTCATTAATAGCAACAGTAATCTAAGATTTTCTTATAACTATCAGCAAACTGGCCCGCCTTCAGGCTTGCCATTAGTTTAAAAATAAAAATTTATACAGTAAAATACATGTAATTTTTTTAAGAACTATTCTTCTTTTGAAAAAATGTATGTTTAAAATTAAATTAGTAGAAATTTAAGACTAATTTAAATTTAATAAGAGTATCGAGTTTAAATATACGTTTTGAAGATTTTAAGGTATACAAAATATGACACGTTATACCGCTCTTTTTAAATTTTTGTTTTTAATTTCTTAATTACATTTTTATTATTGTCAGTATTCTTAGATATTTTTTTATCTGTATTATGGGAAATAATATTTAAATATTAACATATACAATGAATGGCAGTCCTAAATCCAAATTAATGAATATTTAATTATAAATTATTTTAATACTTAAAACATTTATAAAATTATAGGACGAAGAAGAAAGCAATGAGTAAATGGAGTTTCCCCCAGAAGCGTAAAATCCCTTGAGTGTAGTAAGGTATAAATACAATAGAAGTGTAGCTACCCCCCCTCGAGGCGGCCAGTAATGGACCTGCCCAACTATCACGAGGTGGTGGGGTAGCCAACAGTCGAATGGTGGGGACACAAACACGCTGATTTAGTCTCGAACCGTTTACAACATGTCCTCCGGTCAAAGCCTTTTTACCTTTATGAAACCACAACGGTAAGGACTGAACGGCTCATGGAGGCATCCGCACACAGAGAATAACTTCTTTTTTTCTTTTGGTTCTATATTATGGAATTATCAATGGGAGACAGAGTGTATGCTGCTGAACGTATTATGAAAAAGAGGCTGAGAAGGGTAAGTGACACTAATTTTTTCTTTTTGACACCGATAAATAACTATTCTAAGTGACTGTTTCTTTTCAAACACCCCAGTTTTTTTAATATTATTTGTGGTTGATCGTTTTAAACGGTACTTGAAAACTTAGTATTAAGTGCGAGAAGTGTAAACATAACCTCAATTTGTAAACAGATTTAAACGCCACTAGGTTTTCCATCGTTAATTTATGTGAAATGAATGTTTGTGTTTATATTTGGAATATGTGTTCAAACGTTTTTAAATAAGGGAAGGTACTATGGAATTGTGAATCATTTAAATTTGAAATGGAAATCTGTTATGACTTACTCAAAATGAACCTATTTAATTTTGTTTATAATTTTTCTATATTTACCTAAAATTGTGAATGTTTTAACAGTTTTAAAGTAATAATGCTTAGTTTAACCCAAAATACAAACATCAATATAAAAATCACCTTTGAAATATTAGTATTTAGTACTATTTATTTAAAATTCATTTTTCTTCAGTAATTTATTCATTACCATAACTTAAATGTTGTATACAGCTATTACATACCCTGATGTAAAAGTTGTCATATTTATATGTTATCTCATAACAATTTTTATTTCATGTTTACTGTGTAACCTAATTTCTTTGTTAGTTCTTATTATATATTATATTTGTTTTCTAATATTAATTTTTTTTATAGGGACGGGTCGAATATTTTGTAAAATGGAGAGGTTGGAGTCAGAGGTATGTTAGATTTTCTTTTATTATATATTTCACTGAAATTTAATATAATATATATCATAGATTTATGATCATAAATATAATTTTCTTACTTGATTCCATCTTCTTTATTATAGACATAGTACCTGGGAGCCTGAAGAAAACATTCTTGATGAGCGTCTCATTGATATTTTTGAACAGAGGTAGTATATATTCATATAAAATATTTTACTTTAGCTTTTGTATCTATTAGATAGTTAAGTTCATAGTTTACAAGTCACTGGCAGAATTACTAATTTATGAAAGTGCGGAACACCAATCTGTATTGATATCTAGTCATTCACCTCTTGTGATATTACAACTAGAGGTGAGCAACGAGTTTTAGCCGTATTTAACAACTTGTTCCGAGCAATCATGTTCTGGACTGAATACTATTTAGTTCTTAAATACAGTTAATGTACTTAAAATTATAAATGAGTGGCCTGGCCTCTTTATCATTTCTCAGATATGCTAAGTTTAAAGAGATACAATCTAATTTAATTTAATTTATGGACTAGCTTTAACATATTTAAGTGTTGTTTTTTTTCATTTAGTTAAACATTAAAAATGTTTAATGTTCTTTCTATAAACTTTGGTTTATGTTCAGAGAAAAGAGAAATTTTATTGTATACAACAATAAAATGTTAGTATTACCTTCTTAATTATTATATTAGGCATTATTGCTGTTATTTAACAGTTTTGGTTCCAAATATTATTAGCTTCAATATCCAACAAACAAGATGAGTTGTATACATTATATTTTAAATGATATATTATTGTTTTTTAGAGCAATTATTTTTTTTTGTTATTAATTTTTTAAATGATTTATTAGTTATTAGATCTCCTTAGAGTGTGATCGTTTTTGTTCATAATTGCTGTACTTTAGAAAATAAACTTTCTAAGCACACTAATTCGCAGTTTTATTAAAGTTTCTATTATCTCATTTTTGGTCAAAGTAAAGAATTTCATGATATAATTAAACTTAACATGAATCTTTTTTATATGCGATAGTTAATTTTTTTACTTTTATTTTGCAGTCAGAGAAATGATATCAATCCACACAAAAGAGGGCCCAAGAAAAAAGAGCATAAACAGGTATTTATTGTGAGGATCAGTCAATGTAATATTAAATTAAGAATGAAATTAATAACTTTGTTTATGTTAAGGCTCTGCAAGTTCAGTCGCCACCACCCCCAGTAGAAAATGAAAAAGAAGTCATTGAAGAAAGTACTGAGGAGCCTGCTAACCATGATGAACAACCAACAGAGTCAAATATTCCTCTTGCCGAAGAACAACCCGGTAAGTTCATTTATATTTTGTCCAAATCAGTATTTTTATTAGGGTTGTTTTATTATACAAAATAAAAATAAAAAGTCTTTAGTTTCTCAACTTAAAACAAATTATAGAATTAGTATTGAGAGAAATGCTGTATTTATTTATAACAAGTGCAATTCAAATCAGGATTGCTACAGTACACAGTATACTAATTAGTCTTGCGTAGTTTTCTTTTCATTTTAATTTTCATTCAGTTGTTTTGTTTTTTTATATCTGCTTTTAGTTCATTTTAACTCATCTATTAAAATCTTATCCATTCCCTATTTTCCTTTGATAATTCCAGGTAATAATTTATCCATAGGGAGTCCAGAGAAACATTCTCGCCAATATCATAACTTCTCTAAAAGGCACACATATATCTTATTAAAAGTTCTATTTTCTGTTTAGAATCGTTCCACGAGACCCAAACCAGTGGTCTGTCATAATGAATTCTCCCTCTCATGGAATTTTCTTTCAGTAAAAGGATGCATTTCTCATATATCTACTTTTTCTATTTCCGCTCTCTGGCTGATCGAGATCATTAATTTCGAATCATACCGTCGGATGCAAGACCAATGATGTCCTGGATTTTTGGGAATACTCCAATATCTGCATATCTTGTAGATGTTATTTTTCCTGCAATTAACTTCTTCAAAGTAGGTAGCTCGTTCTTGAACCTATTTTACTGTAGTGTTATAAGGAAGGAGTTTTTTTTCCAGCACATTGACTGGTATATCAGACTGCTTTATTTGCAACAAGAGAACCTAACTTGTCTACTGTTGTTTAGTTGTCTACTGGCTCTTGGGGCTCCAAGCATGGATGTCTAGTTTACAAGTTTAATTTATAAGTTGTTAGGCATTGGGCCGTTCAGACCCCAAAAGTACTCTCTCCTGACATATCTATCCATTGGCTTTCGGAGTCTCTTGACTTGATTACTAAAACACACCATCCATTACCCTTAGATGCAAGCATTGAACAATCAGTGCTCACTCCATTTAATTGGAGTAAAAATCAATTACTACAAACAGAGAAATAAAATATACAAAAAACTTATAAGAGTTCATATCATTTACCATCTAAATTTTAACCTACCTTCCAGTTTCTACTTTAAATATTTTTTTCAATTGGAAACTTCCAAAAATATTATAATAATTATATATTTCTAGGATTCTATTCGTCTTTAGGGTAAGATGTTACCAATGTCTAAAAATTAATAGTTTAGCGGAACTATGAAAAATTTAATCTTTATACTGATTCATTTTGTAAAATGGTTTGTGCAACATGGTGCTAAGGGGTACAACATTAGGCTACGTTTCTGGACATTGATGACTTGTAGCAGCTGAATGATGAGAAAAAAAGTAATTCAGATAAATTCTGGTATATTTTAATTTATTTGAACTTTTTTTTTTTTTCTCATCTTCAAGCCACTAAAAGGCGTTGATGCCTGGAAATCATGCAGTCCAATGTTGTACTCTTAAGTACAAATTACATTCTCAAATTTCAAGAGTAACATTTTAATTTTTACAACCAATGTTGTTAGCTCCTGAGCAACAAGCTGCAGAGCCTGAGAAAGCAACTGTTGATGAACAAGTGGAAGAAAAAGAATCTGATGTAAAAAAACGAGAGGAGAGAGAGGAAGAGACCGTTGAGAGTGAAGCACCAACCATAGAAGAAGAACCACCACCACCACCTCCTCCCGCTCCCACTCCTCCAAGACCAGCTGCTAAGAGGAAAGCAGAAGTACTGAGTAAGGAAAGTGGGAAAATAGGTGTTACAATCACTACCAGCTCACCTCCCTCGCACTCCACACCTAAGCAGCCACGACTGTCTCCGAGTGTGGTCTTGCCCAAGGTTGCTTCACCTCCTACACCACAGCCGGTAAGTAGCCTCCTTTTATGCAGGTAACAGGTATAGATTAGAGGCACTGAAGCCATCACAATTTGAAATAAAACTGAATAATTCACAATTCTAGGAATGGAAACCCCTTTCCAAACTTTGTTGGGGTGTTAATATTTTTTTCAAAATATTGCATTTCTTGTACCAAACCTTCTTGTACATCCTTAGCAATTCTACAACAAAGAACAGCAATGGAATGTTATTTTTAGGTGCCCGTAATGTATCAAAACCAAATTACCCCATTTTAAGTTGGTTCATTGTACACATCCCTCAGCATTTTTTTATGTACCAGCATTCAAGTTGTAAATTGTAACAGTAAATAAGTTGAAATGGACATAATTTAAAGATTTACTCATACGACAATCCTTTCACCTTTGAAGGTTAGGGGCTTAAAAACTTTGATTTTTCTGAAGAAAAAAAAAAAAAGGTGGTTTAAGCCATCCCTGGTTTGCTCATAACTTGGAACTTTCACAATATCCAAAAAGATAAAAATGTTTAGAGAAAAACCGAATACATCGCGAATTCTATGTTAAATTATACACAAAATTTTTTTAAAATAAAACTTACCAATTGTAAAATTTACTTACCAATTGTGCTGTAGATCTCAAGTGCCAATGCCAAAGCACACTTTCTGGACCATTTTGATATAACCTTAACCAAATCCTTTCTGGCTCTACTAATGCGCCAAACCCCAGAACTATCAGACGATGTGATTTGTTGCCTGTATCCTTGACAAACAGCGTTTCAATGTAAAATTCAGTTCAAGCCACCTCATTTTATTGTAATACTTGAAATTATTTACAATATGATTGAGGTCTGGGAATCATTTCTAGTTTATAAATGCTTCTGAAAAGTTGTTAAGTGATTCTGCTATAATAAAACTCTCTATAATAAATTTATAAGATTGATGAAACATAATCTGTACATGGAAGAGCATATTTTGAATATTTGTTAGCCCTTGGAACTTCTTTGACTCATAATTAATCGCTACATTAATAATAATACAATTTATATAGTTGCTATTATCTCCCCATAGTTTCTGAGTTGATTAATTTTGGTTTCATACTATTGAAATAGGAAAAATAAGATTAGCTTTGATCTGGTGTTAGAAATTGTTGATGGAGTAATTAATAAAAAAATTATTTACATTATATTCTAAGGATTCCTGAAAAATCAACAAGCTTTGATAAATAAATGGTTTATATAAGGTTGACAATCATAATGATTAAATATTGACTTGCTAGAAATAATATAGAAGTGAAAATTACTATACAATTAAAGAATAAATAAACATTGAACCTTCTTAAAGAAAACATTTTTTATTTTTTTGGTTTTACAGGTTTCCTCTCCTCCAAAGATCAATACTGCTAAAAGCCCTAGAAGGGAAGAACCACCACAGCAACCACCTTCGACAAAACCGGTGCTACCACCATCCCCTACCACCGCCACTGCCAGGAGTATCAAGTCACCACCTCCGGTACCAGCCCCCTCACTTCCACCAGCGGCAGCTCCGGTTCCAGAAGTCAAGCCGCCTGCTAACAATAATAATAATGTTAACAAGGTAATTCTTTGTTTGATGTGTATTTACTGATAAATATTTATTTTTTAAGATCATCTTCATCGAATCGAGAAGTATTTCAAATTCAGTATGCCTATTTATGAAGACTATTAAAAATGGATATTTTCTCAATTAATCATGCTAATACTTCTTGTAAAGGAATTTTGAATACATCTATATCACCTATTCCTATAGTGTAATCCTTTACATTTTAAGCTTCTTTTTTTTTGTATAGCTAACAACATATAGCTATTCAAAATACCATTTTATTGACTTTGAATAACTATTCCATGCTGGTGTAATGCTTTGAATTACAAAATGGTTTTAAGTAGTTAGCATTCAATTTATTTTGGTTTTCAAAATAATGCAAAAAGATTTTTTGAACTATGAGACCAAGGTGGCTCCGTATGTTAAGGTAAAGATCCTAGGGCTTCTCTTGTGGAACGATGTGGGTTAGATTCCTACCTGTGTCAGTTATTTAATATTTATTTGGTGGTGGTTCCAAAAAATGAATCTTGGCTTTGCCATTCAGACCAGATGAGGACTACCCTGATCCGGTTCCTTTTACCAATATCAATTCCAGTGTCAATTTAATTAAGGTAAACAAGGATTGAGGTGATAAAATCTTAAAATTTTATTTATTCAACTTCTGATTGATCTCATACCCGCATTTCTCCATAGATTCTTTCTAAATTTTAATCACTGGTTGACTTTTTTTCCTCCATATATTTGATAAAATTTCGGATTGGCTCTTGGAAAATTTTAAAATATTGTTCCCTTCCATAAAATTATATTATATATATTTTTAAACATTTCCACTAGCTCCCCTGAATTGGGGTAAATGGAACGTACTACTTGATTCCCTAGTTAGAGGTTTTGAAAAAGTGTGGGTTAAGAGAAAATAAATAAAAATGAAGTAGTAAATTTTTTCCCCTGATTTTTGTGTTTTAAATGCCACAATGAATTTATGAACTTATCTGAAGTATTATGACTGTGTTTTATTGGGGAGAGTTATACTAGATGGCACTGAGTTTTTCTCTTACCTGCTGAAATGTAAATGCAACATCCAACCATAGTCTGATTTTACCTTATGATATATATATGGTTTTTTCTTATTTTTTCGCCTAAATTATAAGATCTTTATTGCCACTGTATATTATGATTTACTTTTTATAGGAGGCTACACCGGCGACTCCAGTTCGTGAAACTAAGGCGCCTATTTTAAATGGTCACTCCAATGACTTAACCACTACAGTACTCACCAACCCTGGCCCAGATTATTGGCGATCACTCAATCCACATGCTGACGATATCGTCATCACAGATGTTACAGTTAACCTGAGCACCGTCACCATTCGGGAATGCAGGACTGGAAAGGGATTCTTCAGGGAGCGCATTAAATAATTAGATAAGACAAGAGCATAAGAGTGAGCTCGTAGTGCCTATCATATGGCTCGCTCTTCTAATAGATAATTTTATTCAGTATTTTATCAGTCGTTTAAGAAAAATCATTTTTTTTTTTTTTTTTTTTTTCATTTTAATATATGAATATAAGTAGATGTGATAACAATAGATAACATTTCCTGGCTTCATTTTTTTTTTAATTACTTTTTTATAAATATATCATAAGAAATTATAAATAAATATTACTTAACAGTTTTATAACCTCAATAAAAGAAATTTATTAAAAACAAGTACATATTGTTTAGCAGCATATCCTGGAAGAAATTTCTCGCTAAGAATAATTTCAAGAATACCGGCAATTGTTTATATTTTAAACCACTTGATAATTAGATTAATTATTAACCGTTTATTACTTTAAGTTATTTTTTTAATTTTTATTAAGTGCTATACGAAATCGATAGCTGTTCACATACTAATTAACAGGGACTAACATTGTACACTTTGGTTAAGTGTCATAAATTTATATTCTCTTGATTGTTAATTTATTATACGTATAAACATTACATAATAATATTAAACAAATAAAATTGACTTGCCTGTAGTTGAAGTGAAGTATCGGAAAATTGTTGACTCAGATAGATTTTTATAATGTTTTGACAATAATGAAATTATAGACAACTGATTGATTGAACAATATTATTCATAAATAATAAAAAGAAAAGAAGAATCACACTATTTTTACCACATTATAAATAGGCATTTTATTCTCATCTCCTCTTAATGTTTTAAATAAATAACTGTTAAATTCTTCAGTTAACAGTCTTTAATAAGAAGACCAAATTAAAGAAATAACAATTGCAAATATATAATCCATGTTATACAAATAACAGATTATTCCGTCCTGCTACTTTGAGTGCAAGCTAGACAAGTAACCTCCCTTGACACGCTCATAAGCCACCACTACATGACAATAATGTGTCCCATTTTCTAAAATATTGTAATTTTATAGATTTATTTTTAAAACATTGACTCAATCATATTTATTATACTTTTTCATGATATGTTTATTCTAATCTAATTGCAAATGTTATCACATCCTTTTATATTCTTATCCCTTTGTAATTTTTGTAATATATTATATAATCATGTATCATAATTATTAGTAATTTTATAATCAAGATACTTAATTTTTTTTTTCAGTATTTTTTTATGGGCCTAAGGAATATTGTAGCAATCATATTTATTGTATATTACAATTTAATTGCAAATATTAATTATCATTAATCATTGATAGTTTAAAGAAAGATGTTTAGGTCCAGTGATTACTTCCCATAGTGAAGTTTTTAATTTAACTATGACGTGATTAGCTGGCTAATATACTCATTCCAAATTTTATTTTCCTAAGGATGTTCAACATGCATCGTGTAAATTTGTTTTTATATTTGTACATAATAATTGTTATTTTTAGGGTCGACCCTACATTTATTTTTATATACAGGAGTTTTTGTGTGTTAGAAATATGAATTTAATGATGTAAAAAAAAAATAAATAAAATAATTTAAAATAAATATAAATAAATTGTTATATGAATTTGTAATTGTTAAAAGCAAATTAAAAAAAGATAAAAAGTTCAATTCTGTATTGTAAAAATTTTCATCTAACCTTACAAAATACTGTAATATTTTTTCTTTTTAAAACATTTCAGATTGTTTCAAGGGGACCACTAATGGAAAAAGAAAGTAACCTAGCCTTACATTTTGTTACTAATCAAAAATTCCTTCATGCATTAGAATAATATGGTAGAAATTAAATTGTAATTAATGAATAAAACTTAAATAAATTAAAATCACTTCGGCCATTTTTGAGATAAATGGACCTTTGTTATTGCTATTAAAGAGATCCATTAATGACCCCCTTAATGCCTCTAAATATTAAATATTGGGTGGATACAAATACAGTATATTCTCACTAATCCAAACTAACATGTTTCGGATTAATGAATAGCAATGAAATATAGTTTTATAACAAATCAATTTAAGAACAGAATTTATATATGAGACACTTGGATTCCAAAATTAGCTAAATTTTATTTTCTTTAGTGGTTTTTTTTCTAAATTGTGAGCTGAAAGAATTTCTTTCAAAATCAATTCAATCATATAGCCGCTGCTCTGGAAGAACAATGGCACAACTGTAAAATTTTGTAATATTACCTTTATTGTGTTGGCAGGTATCAAAAATCCATATACTAGATGTTTGTATATTGACATAATTGTACGAGATTCCTAACTTGGTGAATATTTTAGCACAATTATGTCGACCTACAAACATCCATAAAATGGATTTTTGAGCTCGCCAGCACAATAAAGTCTGTTGTAGAGTTCTTTAGATATAGCAATCTACCCCTAAGAAGAACTTTGCTCTTTCTCAATATGTGCTGGTATTGTGAAAAAAACAAATGTAATTCTTGATAAGAGGAGTATTGAAATAAGTAAAATGGCTTTTATTGGAAACTTATTGATACGTAATTTAAAAAAAAAAGAGAGAGAAAAAAATACAATCTGGCTTTGTGAAAATATACCTTATACATTAAAGTAAAAAAAAAATGCAAGAAAAAACTTAAAACTGATCTTGATAAAAATAAATCTATACATATATATATAAAAAAAGAAATGAAATATATATGAATGAAACAAAGATCTTAAAAGAGAAAAAACAAATGCATGTCTAACTACAAGCCACTTCTCAAGATAAAAATAAATTGTTAAAAGTAAATACCCCTATTAGCACTTTTCTTCTAAAGCTTGAAGGGACTGCTCAAGCTGTTGGCCAACGCAACGTTAGTAATCTGAAGTCTGGAGCAAGCAATACCATTTCTGTAGAAAACGGTCTTCAAAAAATTATGAGAGAGGCAACAGACTTCCTAGCACTGCAGATGCGAAGCTACTATCATTTCTGCAGAAATGATACGAGAAAGGTAAGGGACATTCTTCTCGCACTTTAGATGCGAGACAACTAACTCCTGTTTTAGATACAAACATAAAGATGGACGTATACAATCAAAAGTCCAGCTAACGCTGATGTTTCTCTATCTTCTATTCTATATATAAGTTTACAACATGAGAAATAAAAATAGTGGCCTTAGCAATGTCAATATCACAAAGTTTACAGTTGCGTTATTGTTCTTCCGGAGCTAAAATATGGAATTCAACAGCTTTTGGAAGAAACCTCTCTTCATGTTAATACAAATATTTAAGTTATGAAATACTTCTAATTTTTTGGGGAGTGGTTTGGATTGGTTTGAGTCCACTGTATTGAGTGTGTTCATTAAATTTTTTTTGTTTTGAAATATTTTCAATTTTGGTTGGTCGATTAATTACATTGGTAATTCAATTAATTACTATTAAGTTTGTTATAGTTGTGTTTTTAGTGTAATGAGCAGCAATTTTTACTTCATTTTATCCTGAAATATTCATATTTATACAGTACAGAATTAATTTTATTCGTTTTGAAACATTTATCTTACGATTATTTTAAGTGAATTTTTAGTTGTTTGTTATCTCTTACTATTTTTTTAATTGTTCCTTTTAATTTATTTTGTATGTTGTATTTTATCTAAAAAATTTTAAAAACAAATATAAAATAGTTAACTCTCCAATTCTACAATTCTATATTGGTACTGTCAAAATTGAATAGGTATTAAAGTATGTAATGAGGATGATAATTTAAGTTTCTTTTTTAAAAACGATGAAATATTTTAGGACTTGAAGTGCTGTATTGTTGAATTTTTGTTATAAATTTTAAGAAATGTATGGATAACCATTCTGATTATTAGCTAAATGATAGAATGTGAATAATACATTACTGACTTGTAGAAATGTTTGTACATATTAAAATAAATTACTTTTTAAATTACCTATCGTGTGATTACTGTAACATATAATTTTTGGAGTCTTTCTTTAGTTTTTTTTTGTTTTATTTGATTATTTTTTTAAAATGAAAACTTTTTACATTATTTATTTATAGTTTTTACAGGGTAGTAGGTTTCTATTTTTTGGCTTTGACAATGGCTAATTAATCGATAATCATTTTGTTACATAGCTTTGTTTAAATTCCTGTACCGCATTTCAAAAATATATATTTAATTATTTTAAAGGGTGAACTGTTTTATTACGAACCTTTATTTTATATATTTTAAAATATAGATCTCTGAATAAGTAATAAAAATGAAGAAGAAAATGGTGTGGTTCATTTACTTCCATGAATCTTCACTTTATTCCCGCCCACAGCCACAGTGACTAATACTAATCTTGTCTGAGTTATAAGTAATAGAAAAGTTGTATATTAAATGACATAGTAATACTACTAAAACTTTTACTCTAACTCAGATTTGAAATGAAAAATGAGAAGACTAGACAGCCCAAGATGGATTTTTTAAAAACCAAAAGTGATTTTATTAAGACTAAATCAGTCATGATATAGCCAATGACATTTTTACTTTAACTTCCTATATATGGAATATATAGTAAGGGAAAGTATTGCAATCGTGCAAAATTTTCGAATAAAATAGTCAGGCGGGACTTAAATGATGAATTTTTAAAAAATTGTTGGCTTAATCCATTCGAGACAATACATATTTTTGGAGACCATCCCCAGAATCCAAAAAAATTTTTTTGCTTTATATTGGCCATGTTTTATTTTAAAAAAAAACATGTTTGCAATAGAAATCAGTTGCTTTGTATAAATAAGATGATTGCACGCTGTGAGTGCAGGAGATCTTTTGAATGTTTTTATTACGAAGGATGGATTGCATACCAGCTGTGCAATATAATATAAAATAAATAAACACATTATTAAGGTGTAGATAGTTGACCGTAGATTAATGCTTGAAGAAGTTTGTCGGGGGGTGCGGTCAGCAAAGAACAACATAAATAAACAAAACCATATTTATTTATTTTATGCCGACGTTTCAGTTCGAATATTTCCCTCCTCTAAGACACAACCCCTGATGAAGACCTGAAACTCAGGTCGAAACGTCGGCATAAAATAAATAAATATGGTTTTGTTTATTTATGTTGTTCTTTGCTGACCGCACCCCCCGACAAACTTCTTCAAACACATTATTAAATTGAACAAAATTCATTCCTAAAATTTTTGGGTAACATGAAATCCTAATTTTAGGTTCAGTAATGAAGAAAAGAATATAATTATAGATAAATAAAAATAAAAGAATATAAACATAATTTTTTAAGAAGCAGTACAAGATAATGAATTTTCCTGGAAGGATGACCCGTACTTTTGTTGTGCGGAATGATAACCCTTGAAACAATCGCCCAAACATAATCCAACATGAAACCAACATCCAATTTTATTTGTATACACTTCTAGGATAATTTTTGTTTTAAACCGTCTCGTTTTAATGGTCACTTCTTCCATACTGACTGATAATTGCAATTCAAGATCATTGCACACACGGTGTGCAGTCAGTCTTTTTGGGTCGGAAATGCATTGCACACTATGTGCAATTGGTCTCGAATTTGATTTATTTAAAAAATATGACTGTAATTTAGTTTATTTGAAAAAAATAATAAATTTTCATCATTGTCAATAATAAATAATGGATAAATGCCAAATATTAAATAATTTTGTGAATAAATAAAAGAGACAAGAGGAAAATATAAACATCCGATTTAAACAAGAAAAGCTGAGACTGCCTGATCTTTTCCGATTGCATTAGGGTTTCTCTATCTTTTCTTTAACTGTTGTATTCTTGGGAGAAACATTTATTTCACTATTCCCCTCTTGAGAAATTCTAAAATACAAATTTTTATACCTATAAAAAAATAAAAATATTTTCTTTCAGATTTTTTTTTCTCCAAAAATGCTATAATTTCAACACAAATGTATGATAATTTTGTACACAAAGTATTGAGTCAGTTTTTTTTTTTTTTTTATAATTTATGAAAGATCAATTCATTGATATATGAGCAGCTATGTTATACATATAACATGCTGACAAGCATTTTATTGAAAAATAAAATTGAGTAATATTAAAGATATCATGATGGGTATAATTAAAAAATATTTATAATAAATTATTTGGATGGATCATCTTAACTTAACAAAATCATCCCTTAAAGAGGCAAAGCCTAGTGTGAATTATATTATTGGATGAGTAATGAAGTAGTATTGGACGAGTGAATGTATTTCCTCAGTCAGTAAAAATAAAGTAAGCCTCCGTCAGCTATTCATCACTTCCTCTTGTTGAATGGAATCGTGACTTAATTGGGAACGTTAGCAAAAATACGGCGCGTGTAATAAAAAGGATATCGTTTTAGGTAAAAAAAAAAATAATGAAAAAACTGGGATACTTGACTGACCCCTCATCGTCTCCCATTACTGGGATCTCATAATTGGCAGGCTATTTATCAAAGAGGGGTGTGTCGGAGTATTAATGTTTTATTTCATTGAGTGAGCTTTCGAAGTTACAAAACATAAATTGCTTGATCGCACTTATGTTTATATATAAAAATCTTTTTAAAAAATTCCTAGAATAGGTATTTTTCCTTATATTTCCTGCATTCCGGAACAAATATATGGTGGAAAAAGAAACTATGTTTTAAGATACATCCGATACAAGATGAATAATTTGTTGAACAAAAGTTACAAAGCTTACAGCACTACAAACTTCCTTTCATTGAATTTTATCAAAATCCTAATGTACATCAGATCTTCAACTTGGTAGAGAATCTTTCAAGCCAAGTTGCAAAGGAACTTAATACCTCTCGGCTACTCCATTAAGCAAGCATATTTCTTTTGGATGCTGCTTCAACTCTCCCATGAAAATCTGATACCCATTATAAATATAATTTTAAAAATTGAAAAAAAAAAAATCGAAAATAATGATCTAGAATAATCTATAGGCATTATTTGCAGGAGTTAGTGTCTGAGTCCTTTATGTACAGGATTATTTTCAGAAAACCAGTAATATTTTACTAAAATTACACTATTACAGATGGTATAATATATTGAGAACACCAACTAGAAATGATTGTGCCATATCCATAGATATATTTGAACCTCACAATAACAGAATGATTCACATACTTGAAGTCTTCACTTCTGAGATAAATGGTCCATCTTTATCCTGATACATTAACATTGTATTATGTCAAATTTAATATACAATAATAATCCTAAAATTTAATGTCTCCTATTTTCTTAGAGATAAACAATCCTCGTTCTGTTTATTTTCTATAATGGGAGTATTCATAATCTTAAGTTGTGTTAAGTGGAGAAATATTCCTTCCTTTAGCATGTTAAAACGATGTAACATTTAATATGGTTGGGAGTCTGTTAGAAGGAGAATGAATTTATGAAACAGACCAGATGAGCTCAACACCATTTGGTCTGTTGTCGTTTTGATAGGTTAGTGGTTCGTAGTTAGTGCTTGGTTTGTATTATTCTTGTTTTGGACGTTTTTAAACTCTAATAAAGTAATAAAAAAAAAAAAAAAACTAAGATAAGAAACAAGGAAGAAGCGACGTGGAGGAAAGATGATGTGATGAAGCTGTAGGAGATTTTATTATATCATAAAGATTACAAGCAGAGTTGGGATATTGTCATGGAAACGATATGTATTTATAAATAGTTCATTTATGAATAAGGGTCGTATCCATGGCAATTTTAGCTATTAGTTTCAACTATTGCTAATTTTTGCCCATCTCTGGTTACAAGGTTACAAGACAAATTGCTCAAAAAATTTGCTAGATGCTCCTTTGAATTTAACATATAACATGGAATTTAAATTAACCTGCTCACAATCAAACTTGTTAAGTTTAGCATGTTAAAAACTTTTACATTTAACACATCATAAATACCCTTTAAATTTACACAATTTTAAAAGTTAAACATTTTTCTAAATTATGGTCACTTTGATTAATGCAGTTTTGAAGATGGTGTGACAGCTTCTGTATATCTGTGTTGTTCCAGTTCCCCACCATCTCACTAAGACAGCACTAAAACTCATTTTTCTTCTCATCAGACCAACTTCAGGCCAAATGTTTTCACTTTTTTCCAAGGCCAGACTAACTGAGGGTATCAGGCATGAAGTCAGAGGAAGTTCAAACAAACACAGTTTACTGGTAAAGCTATGATAACTGCATTTTGGAATGGAAAATGGGTTTTGTAAGTTGACTTTATGCTAGGTGTGCTGACTTAAGTTTATATCTTCTCCAATGAGAGGATGAAAATGAGGTTCAATGCTTTCTTAAGGATATTGTGGGGAACATCATGTCTACAAAAATACATCGACTAAGTAGCAAAATAGAGAAATGTTTCACCTTTAACACTATATAATTTTTTATAACCTCTTTATCCATTCAGGTGCTTCTTGTAACCAGCTTTTTATTGTGTTTTCCTTTGAATCTATGTGTTGGTCTTATTCTCGTAAAATGTATCTATTTGTTTGTTTTTGGTAAAATGATCTACTGCTGTGACTGTAAATGATGGTCTGATCTCACATTGCTGTCTAATAGTGAATTTGTTTAGCGGGTCACTGAAGAGGATCTAGGAGGGTGAATTCCGGAGAGCGAATTTGTTGATCTGGTGAATTAAAGAATTATGAAGTGGTGAAATTGGAGGAGCAGAAGTGGGAAAGAAAAAGGAATGAATTGAAGTGTTTGTATTTAGTGTATAGACCGAAATTGATTGTGAAAGGAAACCTGTGGAGAAAAAAAATTGTTTTCTTTATATCATATTATACCATGTATGTATTTTATATATTATATTATGCATATATAATTTATATATGTCCGATTACGGACTGATAAGTATGCTGTGTATTTATGCAGCATAGACGAATAAAGTATTTCTCTCCTCTCTCATAGAAAATAAACGACACTGTTTATTTCTAAAATAAAAATTAGGAAACCTTACTTTTTGGATTACCCTTTTATTTTCTGCTTTAAGTGAACCAAATCTCAATAAAAAAAATTGTATTTGACCTGTGTTCAAAAATGTATCACTATAATATATAAATTTTCAAAAAGCGCACAATAGACCTTACTGGCCACAGTGCTTTCTGCCAAAGAATAAAAAACATATAAATTTAAAAAAAATTGTCTATATATTTTATGTACTGAAATTTACAACTGTATTACATAATAATGCATCTAGTTAATGCGAACTGTGTTCTATAACAATGGCTTTATACAGGCTAGTGGAAAAACAACCCATTTTACTCCAATAAAATTTCTACATTAGAAGGTCTTGAGGCCATCTACTTTTCAGACATCCCAGAGGAAAGTCAGTAATAGAAGAGGAAGCAAGGTTAGAAACTAATGGATTTGGGTAGTTAAGGAGTTTAGAATCGAAGGATTCATATCTAGTTCAGTCTAGATTGGTTAAGAATATTGAGGATTTTATAAAGGATTTTTGATTGTTAGGATTGGATAGGCGAGGCATTTAATGTTTTAGTGGAGCCCTCCAGCTCAACTCCTTATTTCTAAATAGGCCTTATAGTCACATAGATCAGTCTTTTGTAATAGATTGGAAGTTTAGTAAGTGTTGTAATAGTTAGAATTGACGTCCAGTTTCCTATCTTTTCAATCTTGTATGAGGATTCCAATTTAGTCGTTTGTCCAGATTTAGTCCAAGGTAACGGATCTGTTCAACAAGGAAAAGTGGAATATTCTTAATGGATACTGTAGGGCCAATTCAAATTTATAAGGAAGCAAATAAATTATCTGTTTTAAATGATTTATTTCATCCATGATTTGAATAAAGTATTTCAAAAATTAAACACTACATTTATAAACCATCTTACAAAAATATACAATTGAAACAATTGTAGTTATATTTACAAAAACATGGCTTTTTCTTTTTACTTGATGTCTCAAGAGGCAGCAACCTTGGAAATGCCATAAATCCTAATTTTTATTGCTGTAAACTATACATACATTGTTACAATTTCAAATTCTCAATCTGCATTATTGAATTGATAAAAAAGAAATGAGCAGCCAAAAATTACTAACAGATATACAACATAGGCATATAGTTATTATTGTAACATTAAATGTCCTAGTAACCTAGCAACTAAGCCCCTATTTCTAAAATTGTTTTAACAATGGAACTAACTCTCATGGACTACTTTATATTGGCCTTTATGGACTAATTTGTAATTCAGTTCTGGTACAAAGCTGACTGTAAACATCTGGCCAGCCCATTTAAGTGCTTTATATTTTATAATTACAATATACAAAGGCCAAATTACAGCAGTCCAAATTATCATTAACATGTTTATCATTGTTACAATAGGAAACGCAATAAGTATTACAGCTATGGTTATAATTATTTTCATCTTAAAATTTGACAAATGAATCATATACAAAATGAAAGGAATATGGTCTGGGTGAGGTCAAAAAAACTCAAATAGTAGAATTATACTATTTTATTGAGCTAATGTTTCGCCCCACGTTGCAGGGCTTCGTCAGGGCTATTTTGACGGCAGTCAAAGTCACTTTTGTTTTGACTGCCGTCCAAATAGCCCTGACGAAGCCCTGCAACGTGGGGCGAAACGTTGGCTCAATAAAATAGTATAATTCTACTATTTGAGTTTTTTTGACCTTACCCGGACCATATTCCTTTCATCTTTACACACGGTCAATCAATAATCTTCCAGCATATACAAAATGTTGATTAGCAGTTTCATTTGTTATTGAATTTTTTTTTTGTTACTTCATTTCTAAACGTTATAAATCATAAAATAAAACTATACAAATTTGTAATCATATCACAATATATCACATTACATCTTAGAATGCAAATATTATAAGGATTAATTATACAATGAATATTTGCAACCAATTAAAATAGGAAATAAAGAATTAAACACAATAAAAATCATGAGCATTAACTCGTAAAATCAATGCTAATGTCTTACCACAGAGCTGGGAGGGAATTAGTAATAAAGGAAAGTATGACTAAATCGTCATGGATAAAATGTTTAGTAATAAATAGTTCATTATTAAACAAACTTAGTATTCATGAGAATTTATTTTATGTTTTATTCATATCTAATTTTTCCCCAGCTCTATCCTAACTTTATACAGAATAAAATAGGCAAAGTATATTTTAAAAAATGGCCCAAAAGTCGCTGGACCATTTAAAATTTAAATAACTTTTCTTTTCATTATTTGAAATTTATTTCATAATAACAGAAATTGTTAATTCTGGGAGAATAAAAAAATTCAAAAATTTTGATTAATGTGAGAATAATCTAATTATATTCACGATTATAAATTTTAAAGCGGTTTGAAGAGAATTATAGTTATTTAAGGGATATAATTTTCAATTTCAAATAAAATTTAATATGCATGTTTTTTTAAAACATACTTTTAGGTTAAAAGAAATAGGGTCTTACTCATAACCGCAAAGGCCTTCTTTGAGAAAGAAGTAAGTCCTCAACCTTATTTAAAATATTTTTAAAGCTATTTTAAAACCTGGACAGAGAAAAAGGACAGTGGATTTACTTATCAATGACTAACACTAATATCACTAGCTATTTACTGATAACATGGCGATCATTGCATACAGATGGAGATGAAATTTATTATCATTTCAGAAAAGATATAAAGAATCCTGGAGTAATAATGATACTCTGGAATAAACTGAAGCTCATAAGCAGATCGCTTATCTGTAACCTAATGCTGTATGGCTCTGAGGCTTGGAATTTTCATAGAATACAGGTAAAAAATAAATGAGATGATAAATATAACTTATAAAGATAAATGAGAGTATTGAGGATTTTATCAGGAACATTGAAATAATCCAAATATCAGAATATAAATGACACCAAAACTATTAATACAAGAAAAAACTATGAAACTTGTGATGGAATGAGACTAAATAAATAAAAGTGTATATGCAATGAAAATATTGTCGCAAAAAGCACAGCAGTCAGCCATAGATTGACAGAAAAGGGTAAAGAAGGAAAAACCTTTACATATACATATGAATAAAGCAGACTACAAATTAAAAAAAAGTTATTTATTATTTATTCCATTTTAAAATGGTTTATTAACTTTTGGACCAACATGGTTAGATCATTTGGTAATTGGAATGTTTCAATAATATTTAATGAATTTTCATTAGGAACATTTCATTAATATTTAAATGAAACATTATACAATAAAAGATAAAATTATACAAGCTATTATTTACTTACATCAAAATCCAGAAGAAACTCATAGCTTTTTTCATCTGATCTCAAGGTAGATTTAACTTTATCCTGGTAAAAATAAATATTAAGTTTTATTTATTTTTTTTAACAGTGCATTGTGTTAATCAAAATCAAAATTTAACAAGTAAAATAGCAAAATATAAGGGTAAAGCAAATATAAACATTAATTTGGCTTAGCACACAGTCCCAAACTAGATATGGGTTGATGTTTGGTATATAAGGAGTGATGAACTAGAGCGATAACACTCTGTTCTCTTCTCGGTGCAGCTACAACTGAACAGGAGGTAAATTCTCGTTACATAGTACATAATAATTAACTTATAAACCAAAGAAGGTATTAAACCCTCAAATATTTTAACTTATTTTAGGAACAATTTACTGGTCCTGAATATGTGGGTCAGAGATTTTAATTGTGGGTAAGAAGAAGTTAAAAAAGAACTGAATGATTGACCAAAACTAGGACCGCCTGAGGCTCAGGGAGTAGAGATACAGATTTTTGCAACCTGGGAACTGCTGCGGAGCTGGTTTGAATTCGGCCTGGGGGATCGACTTTTATTTCTACGGTGAGCCCACAAAATGAAAACTTGACCTCCCACCATGGCATTAGAATAGGGTGATACCCTGTAGATAACTTAGATAAAATTAGAAGAAATGGACTGGTAAACACTTGAACATCCCCCTACTCCAAAATTATCCTCTGGTTACTATTTTTGTATGTTTGGACAGTTGTAATCATTCTCCTCAATTTCTCAATATAATATTTATTTATATGACCTATAATTTATTCTTTATTTATGCCTCAAATTTTTTTAAACCGTAGTTAAAATTGTTAAAGCTGTGTGCTTAAATTTTCTATTGATATAAGTTAATAATGAACACACGGCAGATATTACACGGTGCCTGCAATAGGATACAATCAAACTATTTTACTTTTATAAAATTATTAGTAAGTTGGAAACTAAATAAATGCTAAATAATTTAAACTCTTTTTGCCTCTATTACTAATAAATGCAAAGGTTAGTTCTAAGCAATATGATATAAAAAATTAAAACACTAAAGAAAAATCGGCAATATATTGAATTTAATACCTTGGGATAAAAATATAACTGGCTAAAATCGAATGAGAAACCATAAATAAATACTTCAGAGTAACATAATTGCCCAGACTTAAGGTAAAAATAGTTTGTAATTAAAAATACAAGGAAAATACATGATTACCACAACTGGATAAATTTTGTATAAACATATGATCGAATGTTATTATACAAATTGTTTTATGTATGAACATTACGAAAGAGATGGAATAAGGTCCACATTTCAATAAAATGAGGAACAAATGAAGGCAATTCCATGAGGTTTAAAAAAACTGGTAGATTAGAGGAAGAAATTAGACTTATACAGAGGAATGCATAAATGACAAGATCATGAATGTAAGGAGGTTCTTTTGTTGATGAGGAAGACAAACAACATTTTTGGACAAATATACTGTTTTTTAAAAATTAAAAAAAAAAATGTTTTAGTTATAGTAAATACGAGACACAGTTACACAAAGCTCCTTGTTCTTCAACTTGGGAATCAGAGCTAATAATTATATCAAGAAAATCTTTATCGCTAAATCATATTAATAATGTCACGAATGTGGACTACCTAGTTATGGTGACAGAATAAAATATTAAGGCAAGAAAGGGCCACACAAATATTAGAAAAATAGAAGTAAAATGAACGAAAGAAGTTATCAATTATTTGCTAGTTAATTTTATGAATAATTAAAACTAAATAAAATTAAATAAATTCATTTTTAATGCAGTATCTTGTAGAAAGAAATAGGTATTTTTCAATGAAAATTTGGAAACATCTTAATACAAGAGGAGAGGTAATTTTTGTTATCCATAACTAAAAATTGATCAAATATTTTTTTTTTTTTTCAAATCAACTAGACTGATCATTCACAGCTTATTATTAAATTGTTTTGGTTTATTAAATAAAAAATAATGTTTTATTCATAAAAAAAAAAATTTGGAATAAATAACTTTTCACAATAAGACACAGTGGCACAGTGGAAAGAAATGAAAATAAACTGAAAGCGGAACACAGTAAAAACAGGCTGAGAAATCCTAGCTTAATATATTAACATAAAAATCTATTTTAAAATCATGTATAATAATATTCTTATAAAAATGTGTAAGGAGTAGTGTACGAGATAAAAATATAGATATTAATAACAATATATATATATATAAATATCACTCTATTGACAACTAAGTGTTTCGAATGGATTGCAACGTTTTTTAATTTGTACACAGCAGTATTCAGCAAATGTTATTTTTCAAGAAAAGTTATAATTAAAGCTGTTTTATAATTCAGAGACTAAGTTTTCAGGCTCAATTTAATACAAAGTACTAATTATATAAACTACTCTGAAATATAGCCTACTTATTATAAGCATACTATGTTACCAATTTCAATAGATTCATTGACCAATAGAATATTTAAAAGACATCTTTAACATTTTTAAAAAGTAAACACAGTTATTTCTTTTCACATCGTAGAATAAAATCATCAACAAAAAATAATACCAGGGAACATAAGATATTTCTATATATCCTAAAAGTGATCTTGTTGATAAGAAACACGAGAAATTTAAATGGTGGCGAAATAAAAGACCCAAAACATTCTTTAAAAAAAAATTTGATACAATGGCTCGACAATGTTAAATTCTACAATATTTATAGCTATTCAATTTATTTTACTTTTTTAAAGTTTGAAATTAACCGAAGATAAATAAAAATTATGAATATGAAGAAGACGGTGAGGGTTGCGGTCAGAAACATTCTGTTCTTTTTTTACTGCAATCCTCACCCTCTTTCTCATATTTTTAATTATATGGTCAATTTTTAATCACACTACTATTTATATATGTATAAGTAAAAATTAATTACATAAATTTTTGTTATTTATTTATAATTTATTTTACATAATCTTGACCAAATTAATAACACGTTTCTGACATGAAACTACAAATCAAGTCAAAAACAAAACCATCAAAAGGAAAACTGAACACAAATAAAAAAATTTAATTATAAATAATAATTATTTTGATTAATAATACTTAAGGATAAGAAAACCTTCGATATATATACAAAATAAAATAAAATTAATATAATTGAGTTTATTATTGTTACTGTTAAATTGATAATGACACAATAATTCTTACATAGATCTCTCAGTAAGGATTAGTTTCATTCAGAAATTTATTCATTTGAAATCACGAAACCTCTATTCCGTTATTCTGGATGGAGGTGAATCTTGTCTTCCTCATGGATGCCAATAATGAAGAAAGTTCGATACGCTGAGAGAAGAATTCGACAATCGGCTGGCCAGTTAGAGCAGTTGCTAGAAACTGCTCAACGGCTATGGACCATTCAGCTTCTCCTCCGGGGTTGCCATTGTGATCACGGACCTAAGGAGAAGAAAGATTTAGAATAAAGCTTTAAAGAGCTTTTTTAGAACATAAATAATGAAAGTAAACTCAAATAAGAGTCGAAAGTTATAATCAAATTAGATTCCAAACCAAAAGTCCCAATTCTCGGTTGCAGAGAGCAACTTGCATCACATCAAAAATAATATAATTCTAAAATTTTAAAGGATTAAAATCAAAACATATGATATGTTACATATACATTTTTTTTCTTCAATATAAAAAGAAACTCTTAATTCAGTTTTTAAGAAACTTCTAATCAATATATTTATTGTACTGGCTATTTTCTGTAAGGGAAATTTTTTTCTGAAATTTGGTTTATTATTATTTCTATCACTCCACATAACTTCTTCAAATGGACTTCCTGTCTCTATAAAGAATTTATCTGGAACGATAAACAAAATATTGTAAATAACATCACACCCCCTTGGAGAAAAAAAACTCAGAATGCAATTTTTCAAAACAGAGCAAAACTTTATATCCCCAAAAATGTTAATTTGGGAAAAAATTAAATTTATAGATCCCCAATTCCTCAAATCAGTTGACATTTATGCATAATAAGAGAACTCTTGAATAAAGGGTCATTGAAAGTTAAGAAAATAACATTGAGTCAATAAAAATTAAATAAGATAATTCAAAACAAAAAACAACTGTTGGATTTAACATTCTAATAATATATAGTAAAAGCATTACTGGAGACCAGAGTAGGGCAAAAATTAGCTATAGTTGAAACTAACAGCTAATATTGCCATGGATACAATGTTTATTTATCAATGGTTCATTCAAGAATAAGGGTCGTATCCATGGTAACTTTAGCTATAGCTAATTTTTGTCCATCTCTGCTAGAGAACATGTTGTGTATACACAAGAAGCAGACTATTATAAAAATATAAAGACATATAAACTTTCTGATTTTTTTATTACTATTCATTACTTTTTTTTTATTTCGGGAATTAATTAGCCTTCAAATTCTTTATTTTATTAAATTACTGAGTTGAAGTGATAAAATCTTTCATTGAAATTTTTACATTATTTTAAAAAAAAATCACATTAACTATATACAACGTTTCATTGTATATCATTTGGAAATTAAGATAATGACAATAGAAATATAATTAATCAATATTTTAAAATGAACTATGTACCTGGGCTGAGAGAAATAATTAACAAACATTCATAAAGTATGACCACAACAATATAAACTTAGGATTATATAACAATATTAAATCTGGAAATTACTTAAATAATATGGAAGACAAAATAGAAAAAAATGTTACAATAGATTAATTGTCATAATTGTAAGGGTGCGTGCTTATATTGGAGAAACCTTCAAAAAATCGAAGACTAGAATTGAAAAATATATTGGTATTGTAAAAATGTTAAAAATATAAACACAAGAGCACAAGTCCAACATAACATAAAACTAAAACATAGTTTGGATTTAAAAATACATATTAGTAATATAGAGGTATGGTAAATATTAGAAACAGTGAATCACACAAAAGATAAAAAAATACTAGATACTATATACATAAAAAAATAAATAGAAAATGCAGTTAATTTTAAAACATATAAATAATTTAAGAGCATACTATAAAGATATTATAAATAAATATCAAACCATCTTAATGCAATAGCACTGGTACTGGGACTGGTATTTGGTGGGGGGGAACAAGTCTGGTAATTGGGCCTAATGGAATGTTAACTGCACCAGGTGGGAATCGAACCCACAACGTTCTGAACAGAGCGCACTAGGACCTGTGCCCCAACCCGCACAGCCGTCACGTCCCTTAACGCAATAGCAAGCCAACAGTTAATGTTATGTCACATAATAGTAATTTTGGAATGAAGAAATGTCAAAGGTTGAACCACTGAACAAAATAGAAATTTCATCTTTTAACAACTAGAGGTAATAAATATAAGGATGGAGGTAGTTTACTAGTTAGATTAACCTTTGAAAGAATATAACAATGAAGTTTAAGAAAATTTTCCTTATTTAAGTGTTTTTCTAAGTTAAGTGAATTTTAAAAAGGTTAACAACAATAGATATTATTATATTTCAAATCTGGACTAATTAAGGAGAATAGTTATTATACGAGGGGGGTTTGAAAAGTTCTCGGAATGTACTAGAAAGAAGTGTCTTACCTCGGTGGAACTGCTTTTATTTTTCAACATACACTCCCTATAGACTAATGCACTTTGTCCAGCGATGTTCCAATGCCTTGATCTCATTTTGAAAATGAGATTCCTCCAGACCTGCAAAATACCTCTCCAATTTGGCTATCAGTTCTTCCGTTATAGGAAATCTCCGTCCACCTAGGAAAATTTTCAGCTTGTGGAAGAGATGAAAGTCTGATGGTGCCAAATCAGGTGAAAAAGGTCGATGTGGCAACAATTTGTATCTCAGTTCATGAAGTTTTGCCATGGCAATTCGTGTTGTCCTTATGAAAAATGACTTTTTTCCTTGCCAAACCAGGCCTTTTTTCGCATATCTTTTCCTGTAGTTGGTCTAGGAGGTTTGCATAGTATTACCCCGTAATTTTTTGGCCAGTAGGAAGATAATCTATCAGCAGAATGCCTTTTGCATCTTAGAAAACTGAGGCCATGACCTTTCCAGCCGAATGTACTGCGTTTGCTTTCTTTGGTAGAGGTGACTCAGCATTTTTCCGCTGCTTTGATCGGTGTTTTGTCTCTTGGGTATAGTAATGGACCCAAGTTTTATCTGTAGTCACAACCGGCCACAAAAAATCTGTTTGCGCTGAAAACGGGCCAGATTTTGTTCGGACATTTCCAATCAGGTGCGTTTATGCTCCAATGTCAAGAGCCACGTCACCCATCTTTTTCATTCCCAATTCTTCAGTTAAAATGTGATATACCAGTTCAGATGACATCCCTATAGCTTTAGCAATCTCAGGCACTTTCAGTCGACGATCCTCCATGACCTTTTTATGCACTTTCATGATAAAATCTGGGGTCGTAGCACTTTTTGGCCACCCACTACGTGAATTATCATCTAAGCTCTCCCGACCAAATTTAAACTCGCTGGTCCGCTTAGCAACAGTTGAATATGAAGGAGCAGAGTCCCCTATTGTGTTCTGAAAGTTGACATGAATTTCCTTTGCTTTCATACCTTTCTTTACAAAGTACTTAATCTCTCCTTGAATCTCAGTTTTTTCCATTGTCACAATGGAACAACTACACATTATATTATATACAGGTAATGTGAAATTTTTTACAACAATATAAAAATTTCAATGGCATATTTTTTCACTTCAACTCATTATAATATTTACAACTCTTCCAGTCTTTGAACCATAATTATTAAGATTAATTTTACATTAATAAATTAACACTGCCAATGTTTCGGATGAACCTTCCATCTTCAGGAGCCTTCAACACCTTCGATTGTTTTTTCTTGTCATTTTAGTTTAATTCTCACTTGCAATTAAATTTGACAAAATTTCAAGTCGAAATCGAACTAAAATTATCAGAAAAACAAAGGTATTGAAGGCCCCTGGAGATGGATGGTTAGTTAATTAACGTAAAATTAATAAAATAAAGAATTAGAATTAAGAAGGCTAGCTAATTAATTCCAGAAATAGAAAATTATATTATCGCTTTTGAATAATAAACCACTAAACAGAGTTGGGCAAAAATTAGCTATAGTTGAAGCTAATGGCTAAAATTGTCAAGGATACGATATTCATTTATCAATGGTTCATTGATGAATAAGGGTCGTATCCATGGCAACTTTAGCTGTTAGTTTCAACAATACCTAATTTTTGTTCATCTGTGCCACTAAATAAATAAAATATAAAAAAAAAAAAAATGATTTACATACAATTTTACTTTTTTCGTTCCACTGCTCAGCTGCCAATACTAAACTTTCTAACGATTCATCCCTAGCAGCATAGAATTTTTTGCCAACTTCACCCAATTTTAAAAGTAATGTACCTGAAACCAAACAAATAATAATTAAGTCATCGATTGACAAATAAAACATATTGCTAAACTCCAATTTTATATAAAACTCTCAAAAAATAAATGATACCAAGAAAATCAATGGAATCAAAAGATACTTAAAAATAAAATTTAATTAATTTTAATGGCCATTCAATTTAGCCTAGTTTTATCAACTTTTGGTGTCATAAATGTCATTATAGATACCTGTAATATACTACTATTAACAGTACCTGTATTGAGAGTCTCATATCCATATATAAAAATAACTATTTGTAGATGCTAAATTAATTATAGGAAGATATTTTCAATAGCAAAATGGCTTGTGACTTAATAACTATAAATCAAAAGGGAACAAAATTCTGGAGGAAAAATGAAGAATATAAACACAAAGAAATTTTTGTTAAAGAAAATGATCAAATATAAAAAAAATTGGATATTACTAACCAACTGAGGCAATAGAGTGATACATATCCTCATTATCGAGATGATCTTGAAGCATATCGTAAAGAGAGCGCCAAAGTGCGATGAAATGTTCTTGCTTCATCCGAGGAAGAGAGTTGCGAGACCCTTTTTGGTCAACAGCTGTCACTAAAGCCCGTAAAGAACTTATGCTGCATATGTCCCAACTACCTTCGTCTCCTCCTAAAAAAAATATTACTTCAATATTAATAATCATGATTTACATGATCAGAAAACATAATTAGCTTTTTTAATGAAGTTATAAATATAACAATTTTAACATGTGAGCTAAGTAAGGCAGAAAAAAATTAAATCCTCTCAACTTGCTAATGAAATTGTAAATATTGTTAATGAGGTTAAGAAAAAACAATTTTTGTGGAATAGTTTTTTTATTTAAATTATATAGTTTGTAAGTGAATAATCATCTTAAAAAGATTGCTTGGAACTGTTATGATAATATTTTAATATACATTTTTGTTTTTAAAGATACAGAATGGGCAAGTAGCCTGAAAAAAGACAATTAATGAATTACGACATCAATGATTAAGATTGTCTCCTTGAAATGGCCTAAGGGCTAAAATGTTGGAGCTTTTTTTTTTAAATGAAAAGTGGTTGAGAGAAAAAGTGGATCATTGAAGTTTGTGTTACTAATAAAATAAACCACTCTCATACAATCAATATATTAAATCAGTAATTTAGTATTTAATTTTGATCATTGATTTGAATAGGATTACATAAAATAGTAGAAGATATTGAAGTTTATTTAGTAGTTGATTGGTGAAGGCTTTTGAGATTTCGATGAAACTTCAGAACTGAGTTTTCTATTATGCTCTGTTTCTTCATTCTGCCTCTGTTACTCTTGCCTGGGTGTGGTGAAGAACTACTCACTCATAGTTAATTGTTGAAGATGAGAAAAAATGGTATTGCTCTGATGAGACTGTGCTCACTCTCTTAGCCTGTTCAGACCAATTGGATGACCATGAGACCCTACTGCTTCATGTGTTTGCTAATAGATGGCAGCATTTTGAGGTCCCATTCAAAATGTGAGAGGGTCTTCCTCAAATAACATATTTGTTTTAAAATTTATAATACTATACATTAGTAAATTAAATTAAGAAGAATGGGAAATATTTTATTGTTTAAAGACAGAAAGAGAATCACAACATTAGCAAGTTGAGAGGATTCAATTTTTTATGCCTGTCTTTGCTCACATTTCATGTATGTGGATATGTGAGGTTGTAGGCTTCTAACTGTTGTACTAGAAGGACTTTCTTTCTCTCATTTCTATTTTTTGT
The DNA here is from genome assembly GCF_000696795.3 of Halyomorpha halys. NCBI lineage: Eukaryota > Metazoa > Arthropoda > Insecta > Hemiptera > Pentatomidae > Halyomorpha > Halyomorpha halys. The sequence goes on along the minus strand of NW_027115406.1, from coordinate 431,279 downwards.
ACATCATTTTCTACTGAAATGGACATTTTTTCACAGCAGGCCTCTAGAACATCAGCATAGCCTACTCGAGTAAGGGTTAATAGTGTTGGTGCTCGCCCGATGGTTTTATGAAATCAACTACTAATATTTTATTTTTTAATTTAACAGAAGAAATAGAGCAATTTAGTAATCAGAAGATATAAGTAATTATTAGTATCGTTATGATAACTACCTCAGTTTAAATGACAATTGAAATATATACAATTTTTTTTCTCTGCACTTGATTAATTTTTTATTTCAATATAAAAATAAATGTGTTACGTTTTGGAAAGTACTCATAAAATAACTGAAAATACATTGTTAATAAACATATATATCAGTTAATAATTTATACAATTATTTTACTATACACTTAAGCATACACAGTAACAAGTATAAGATTTTCAGATAAATTATATACAAATATATTGTAGTTATATTTTATGTCTCTTGTCAGAGTCAAAAATAATAAAGTCAAAAAGTGCAACTGTTGCTATGAACAGAACATAGATAATAATTTCAAATGAAGAAAATTAAAGAGAAAGATTTTTTGAAAAATCCACATTTAATCTCTGATGGACTATTTAAATGAGAATAAGACCTATCTGATATCAAAGACCACTCAATTATACGATGACATACCAAGTTTAATCACAATTGTTAGAGCCATTTCCGAGATCGGAAAAATGTGAAAAATCTATTCAATAAAGTGACACTACAAATCAGTTGATATTAACCTAAAAGTTGCAGTCATACCCTAGACCATATTACCACCTTAAATATTTTATTTCAGTTTTGAATGACTTTCATTTTTGAGCTAGGCTGTTCGCACACAGACAACTTTACGAGACCTGGTTATTTGAACTTAGGGGAGCTCAAAACGTGCAACTGCAACACTTTCCCTTATTATAATTCCATAAGTATTTCCAAATTAAATAATTCTATAATTCTTTTCCTGCATTAAAATTTATAATGATTAATATGATAAATAAAATCTTCTTTCCAGAAAATAAACTAAACACAATTACATTTGTAATTGAAACATAATTTATAATTTTACTAATGACCAGAATATTTAATTAAACTACTTAACTTAAATTACTTGAATTTTTTTAACATAATTTACATTTTTATGAAGTAATAGTAATCTATTTATTCATTAATGTGCAGCTATCTTTTTTCTACCCAATGTTGTTAAGCTTTTAAGTCATAAGCCACTTATATTATCATTTTTGCATAGCTAATGCTTATACTGAACACAAGCTCCGGAGTTAAAGGAGTGTTTCCAGAACCATTCCTGGCTAACCTCATAACCTCAGTATTCTTATTACCAGGAATGCCACAGTGAACTGGGACCCATTTGATGCTAATCAACAGCAATCTTCAACAACTCTAGATCATGTAACTGTTGAGTGACCCTATTCCTGCCTGGCCATCTGTATATCTTAAGCTCCAATGTTCTTTTGCTTATTGGATAAAATGAAAAATATAAAATGTTAAGACGTTTTTCATTAAATTACTTATTTTTTAAATTAACCAGATGACAACAATGTAATTAAATCCATTTTTTGATCTTTTCTTATTTCTGATAACTTCGACTTGAATCAATAATATCCCCTTTTATTTTTACAGAAGCAAGTTGCTTGAGTTTCTGTCAGTTAGAAACTTTCTTTTTTTATCTTCTAAATATGTTTTATAATAATGTAAATTTATAAAATATCAATTTTCTCGAGTTACCTGCATCGGCTCTTGAATCAAGTGAATCAATTAATATTCGACATAATTCCAATCTGTACAGATATACATACACAAGCATATATACATTTCATATTTATATAGCTATTGTGATTGAATGGGTAAAAGCAAGTGTAATAGGTTCAAAAGCAAAATTGAGTGTATTTAATAGTTGGATCTGTGGGTGGTAGACTACATTGGCAAGAGTAGGCAACTTATACAAACTTGTCTTAGTAGTTTGGTCACTGGAGTATATACTGGAGAAAAGGATATTACCAGGTACTCTATTGCATTGTTAATCTATTTCTATGATACAACAATCTGAAACCAACACCTAATACTTTCAGGACTCCAATAGATTATTTGCATTTCTTATTTATTGTACCAATAAACCGTGGTACCAACCATCTTGCTAGTGAGAATATATGTCGAAATGGATAAACGGAGTGGATTTTAAAAATATTTAGAAAGAAAAAAAAATTTATTATTCCAATCTCTTTATATGATTGCACATGGATCTGAGTCTTCTGCTTCTTCCAATCAATCTCCTCACCTGCACAATTTTTATTCTCAATAGTTTTTATTCTCAACAGAACATGCACACACAAATGCATTTATTGCAGCAATATCGATCCAGTTAATGAACAAAACCATTGGGCATCTGCTCGTTTTTCTCTTACAAGTATATTTGCAGACCATTTTGTCTACTGTTCTCTTGGTAGTGCACTTGTAGATTTTTACGGTAAGGTGTGTAACTGTCACACATCTCCAAAAAATTCACCTTATATGTGTCAGATTTGGATTTATTATATCAAAGCCCTATATAGGCATACATTTTAGTTTGATTCACAGGAACCCATTCCTGTTTTACCTCTGTCTATCAAGTTGCATCTTTCCGTTTCTATAAGCATCCTCGGGTAAATACCATTCACATAGGTAGGTACTTTTTTATAAATGTTTGCTTAATGTAAACAGTCATGGTGAATTCAAATATTTCTGCGGAAACCCAAAATCTAAATAATGATGAATACCATGGGAGTCCCGGAGGGATAGATTCCAACAGTGTCTTTATTTGGAAAAAAGGAAATGTATAATGTGGTGTCCTAGTAAATTTACTCATGTAGTTCAAAATAGTTTCGTTAAAAAAGTTGTTGAGTGACTAAAAAATTGGGGAATTATTTTCGTAGTATACTAGAATTACATTAGAGACCCTCAGGATATTATAAAAGTTAACAATATAAAGTTTAGTTCATGTTAATTAAATTAAATAAGATCTCTTATAATTTAAAATATTAATATATAATAAACTTGAAAGACTGTTTAGTTCATTAAAAATAATCTTAAAAAATTAAATGTGTTTTGAAAGATGACAAAAAGGTTTCAGAGCTTTCGAAGACTGTTCTAAAAGAAAGAGATGTTTGTATTTAGTGTGTAGACTGATATTGATTGTAAAAGAAAACTGTGGGGAAAAAAAATGTTTTCTTTTTATTTTATTATTATATCATGTAAAAATATTTAATTTATATATGTCCGATCACGGATTGATAAGTATGCTGTGTAATGTAGCAACCCGATGTATTTGGGCAGCATGAATGAATAAAGCATTTCTCTTCTTCTTCTTTTGTTTTTGACTTCATTATTTATTTTGTGTAGTTAAAGGATTCTTTTAAATCATTTTAAAGAATGATTTTAAAATCATGAGGAGCTTTCAAAATAAAATATTAAAAATCAACTTAGTACATTCTGCAATAATTTATCATATTTCGTAAAGACAGGTCAATTCTATATAAGAGAACTTACACTACAGTAGAAGCAATATTTTATTTATTTGAAGAAACAGTAGTTTTCTAAATTACAAGATGAAATTTGTAGAAAAAATCAGTGCTTTGATCCAATATTTCACCGCATATTACCGAACTTTGTTAAATTTATTTTTTTGAAGTGTTTATTTTTTTTAATACTTTAATTAATTTTATTTATCAATCTTGGGTGTCCCAAGCTTCTTCCAGGGTGCCACAAGTGAATTGTACTTTCTCAAAACATCACAAAAAAAAAAAAATAAAAAAAAAAAACCTATTTCTTTATTATTTATGTTACTGTAGCCATTAGTGAACCCTGTGGGTTCGGGAGCCCTCTGGGGGCCACCCAGTCCCTGTAAAGTGGGTACCCTTAATTGTAGAAAATCTGACAGTTAAACGTGGTATTCAAGAAATCACCCCCTTTTAACAACCATAGTTCGAGAAATAGTAGTTTCTTACAAAGTACTGAACTCCTGATATTCCTAACCCTTCATGTGCTGTAGTGGTATAGATTTCCATTTCCATTGTTATTAAAATATTTACACAGCGTAACGTCAGCCTTCCTTCGATGTTTTTATTTGAATAAAACATTTCTTTCAGAAGACTCTAATGAATAAATCCATCATATTAAAATGCTCCTTTAGTCCAAGTTCAATTCGCTAAGAAATTTCCAGAAGCAGGCCACTGAAATTTTGTTTTAAGAATACATTAAGATACTAATTGGTGCTCCAATTCCACTCAAAATAATAAGCAGGGAAATAAGAAAAAGATATAAAGAAGGAATGAGTCAGAAAGCACTACTTGTAAAAGTAAATTTCCACTTGTGTAATTATATCAACAACAAAATGCATGCAATAAAATCAATAAGGGTTACAAAGTGGGGATTATAAATTGTACAAATAACCAATATGTCCCATTAGTGCCAACAATTCAATACTAGAAGAAAACCCAGCAGAGAAAATTTCCATGGCCTTAACAAAAATCTTCATTTATAAATAACCTTAATTGTCTCTTATTTAAGATAATAAAAGTTGAGAAAGCTCTATTGGTTTTCCAGGTATTACACATTTTTTATAGGAAATATTTGTAAATTATATATTGCCTGTTGAAGTAATAGATCAATACATTGCACAAGCACAATAGGGATAGAAGAGAAAATCCACAATAGCAAAGTCTGATTTTGTGAGTGTTGAATAGGTTGTTGGGTTCTTCAAACTTTTCTGAAGCCATGACACTTTTCATGAATCTACATCATAAGCACCTATGGAATCAGAGGTTTCTTTTCCGCAGCAAGCATTCATAAATTTAATGTTGTACAAGCCACCTTTAAAACATTTATGTTCAGCCATTTTTTTGTAATTACTCCTCCTCAGTTTTACTTTTGAATGCAGGTCTAGTTCCACAAAGGCAATAATATTTTAAGAACAGTCCTGAACCATTGGTTTATAGATCTGTTGACTATGGACATTCTTTCCTTTTCGTTAAATTTTTAACTACGGCAGTGTTGAGTGAGAGTTATTCACTTCTCGAACTTTATCCTTCCAATTGTTGGTATCTGACACCTTTCGCCAGAACAATCAGAAGGGAAATGCCCTTAGCCCAGCGACTCAGCAGGTTACTGTGCAGACTGGGGGCAGGTCTATGAATGCACCACTTCTTCCCCTCCTCAAGTGATTTCATTATTCATATTGTAAAACTTTCCTACTCCCCTTAGTACATTGTTTAGTCATTTCAATTCAGCTGTTTCATTTAAAATATCTCAATAAAACAGCAGTCCTAATTATAACTTTAAAAAATTAGACTTTATTTAATTTAATTCAGAAATATCAACAATAGTTTAAGATCTCATGTAATTAAGAACATTATTAATAATTTAAATGATAAGATTATTTAAAAGTATACTCATCATCAATCATTCTTAAAATATAAGGCTGAATTTATTAATTAAAAAAAAGATTCAGTTTAAAATAAAATAATGAGTAAATAAAAACATCTAATTATCATTGTTTTAAATAGAACTTCTCAACTTTTGGTTTTTATTCACCATTATTTTTAATAAATTACATATTGTAAGATAGAAAACTGTAATAAGAAATAAGAAGAGCTAAGGCCATGGTTATACTAGGTCATGCTGAACTGTAACAAAATGCAACCAACAACATGAGAGCACACACCTGATTGGCTGTTGACACGTTCTAAAACAGGTGTTGAATCGGCTGAACTAGACCCAATACTAAAAGAGCCATCTTCGAAAAATTCTGTTGCCTCTGATGCAATTTCAGCCCCATCTTTCAAAAGATCAAACATTTTACAAATAGCACAACCATTCAACAAATACTATACTTTAAAAAAAAAAAAAATTGTAATACAAACTATAAGTACGTAAGAATAAAATAAAATAAAATAATCGATTATTTTGTTTCATTATAATATCAATACTTTTTAAAAATCTATAATGCCTAAAAATACAATGTTTTCACACACAGATATTTATTCTTGAATGGAATATGGTCCGGGTGTGGTAAAAAAAAACTCAAATAGTAAATAATTATACTATTTTTTTTTTATTTTTTTTTTTGGCTCAATAAAATAGTATAATTATTTACTATTTGAGTTTTTTTTTACCGCACCCGGACCATATTCCATTCATCTATATACACTGTCAATCAATAATCTTCCATTCAATAGATATTTATTCTATTTTTGGAACTTTCAGGGATAATGTGTCCCCCTCTTCAGTACAATACAGTTCACTGTTAGTTTAAAAAACAGTAAAATTAATATCTTAAAATCATCAGGATAATAATAAATAAAAGTTTGTAAAAAAAACAACCTTAGTTCATTAATGATTTTGGCATTAAAAAACTATGATTTCTTCTTTAGAACAGAAATTATAGATCAAGTAAGGTTGTTGTTATACAAGTTGTAATTTAAGCATGTATTAAATGTACTGTTTTTTAAACCAATAGTAGATGAAAGTAGGGGACACAATATTGTGCTGAAGAGGGGGAGGGTACATATAATATTGTGCTGAGGACACAGTATTCTGCTGAGGGGGGCACGATATTGTGCTGAGGAGGACACAGTATTATGCTAAGGACACAGTATAGTGCTGAGGAGAGGGGGACACATTTTGTGCTGAGAAGGACACAGTATTTTGCTAAGGAAGATGACACAGTATACCCAAATGTACAAAAATAGAATAAATATGCATGTTGAAAACATTATATTTTTGTTCAAAGTTTTTTAACCCTTGGCATTATAAATTTTAAAAAAACTAGCTTAAAATTTAAAGATTTACGGTAATTTAAAATAAAACTTTAAAAAATATGATGCACATTTACTTCAAATAACCTTAAATGTTTTGGGGAAATGGAAAGAAAAAAACAAAACAATGGAAATCAATTTGGTACAAATCTTAAAATTCATACATCAATATAATATTAATTTAAAATTAATTTCCTTAATAAGTTCAAAATAATTTTTGCAAACTTCAAAGTGGTAATCAGGTCATATCATCAAACACGATATTCACTTTTTATTTTGATTTGTATAAGGTATTATTTCTTCAAAGATTTTCTTATTTAATTGAATTTCTTTAAAGTACATTTAGACGATTACTCAAATTACCTGCCATTACAGGAGTCTGCACCTCTACAGAAGGTAATACCGGCGGAAGATGAAGGGCATAAAACAGTTTTAGCCTTTGGGTCATTTCAGCAGTCGAAGTAAGTCCAAGAGCGATCACGGCCTCCCTCACATTGAGAATCCCATCGCTGTTGCTATCCATCAGCTAGTAATAAATAAAATTAATAAATACGCTTTATTTGTACCATATATATTGGCATATAAAAAAGAGCTAAATTTAAGAATTCAAAATAAGAAAAAAATTAATTTTATTCATGATTATACATATCAGTTTATATGATTTATGTCACACTATATAATTTAACTTATTTTCTAGATCAGTAACAATTTTTATTACATTGTTTTTGTCCAGATAGATATCATACTCACTGAAATAGGCATAAACTTAATAGCATTATGAAATTAATTTTTTTGTATAACTCAAAAACAATAATAAAAACTTCAAGCTGATGTGTTCATAGTAGACCAAGGATTAATACAAGGATATTGTTGGCAGTCATTGCAGTCCAGAGTGAAAACACTAATAAGTTGTATTTATATTATTGTGCCAATGTATACTTATATACAGTTGTAAATTTCAATAGATATAAAAAAAAAAAATGAAAATTTAAAAAATAGTAAAACAAGAAAAAAATGATAAAACACCGTAAGAAAAATATAAAATAAAAAAAAAAATAATAAGGAAATCCAACTAGTCTAAATATGTAAATAATAAAAATTAAAATCATGAGAAAAGTGAGAAAGAATACAAAATGAAGACATATTTATATTTATTACTTATTTTATACCGTACTTATATTCTTGTCTACTTTTATCTTTATTACTCTTAGCCTTATTTATTTTATTTTATTTATTTTATCGACCTATTAGAATGTTTTATTTAAATTTTAATTGATAATAATTGTAGAAAACCATGATGGGTTTTATGCATGTATATTTTTTACTACATTTAAACTATTTATATAATTTTTATGGAGCCGCAGTATCATCGTAGTAAGGCATGAGGCTACTAACTCTAAGCACCTGAGTTCGAATCTGGCTGGGTAGAAAACTATTTTCTGTTACACTGTAGTCGTGAGTCAACTCCTGTGGGTTTTGGAGCCGCCCGCCCTCCTGGGGTCCACCCAACCTCATAAATTGGGTACCCTTAATTGGGTAAAAAATCTGGCTGTTGAGCGTGATTCTGACCAATTCACCTCCTTGGTCTAGTAACAGTACTTCCTTTCTAAGTACTGAACACCTGACCCTCCATGGGTTATAGTGGTACAGATTTTAATTATTTTTTTTTAAATATAATTTTTATAATTTGGACATAATTGTGTTTTATGGTTGATGAAAAAAGATAGGTTTTAAAATTAAAAGAATGTAAAACTTACTAGGGGTGATGGTAGCCAACCCATAGATTGCGAGTTTGAGCCCGGCCCTACCCGGGATTTCTTCAAGCATAAAATTATGTAATACTCACTCACAATTTCCCCATGGGCGTTTGTGAGGCTCGTTAGCCAATGGGTGGCACTTTAAAATATATATAATATGATTATTTATATTGTTTTAATTTAAAATTTATATTGTTTTAATTTAAAATTTATATAATGTGATTATTTAAATTGTTTTAATTTAAAATTTAAATTGTTTTAATTTAAAATTTATATAATGTGATTATTTATATTGTTTTATCCTCTGACTATATCAATAGGCTTAAAAAAAAAACTGTGGTTCACTAGTTATAAGTATGCTGTGTATAAAGCAACCCAATGAAGTTGGCCAGCACAACATTTTTAATATAGTGTTTTTCTCACTCATACTGTTTTTAATAATATTTTTCTTTATATATAATTAAATAGCTTGTTTGCGACAGGTTTGTTTATTTGTTATAACAAAAATATCCATATCATTTCACATTTTTTATTATCTCGTAACTCCTACATTTCAGCCATTCCAGTCATTTCTGGAGTATCTATCAATTTATTTTCAACATCACAGCTAACATTGATTATCACACTGTTGCAGGCTATTATGCCTTTGTCAAATCTGATCATTAGTCAATAATCAACTATTATCACAGTTTCACTTATTATAATTATTCAGTTTATATTATTTATTACACTATACTATCACTTTATCAACAATACTGATAAAATCTAACAGTTTAAAGTAGCAGTTTGATAACCAATAATAGCTGTGATATTGTAAATAAGTTGATAGATCCTTAAGAATGGTGGGAATGGTCGAAACTTAGAAGTTACAAGAAAATAAAAAGTGCGAGACTACATGGATACTTTTGGTATAACTAACACTTTCCTTATTTTAACATCGTTGTTACCTTGTTAGTACTTAGCCTCAAAGAAGGCCTGAAATTCAGATTGAAATGTCAGCACAATAAAATAAGTACTTCATATTAGCATTCTTCACTCCTGAACGCACTCCCTGACCACTTTCTCCTCATAAAAAATTCAAAGATAATCTGTATTATTATTTTTCATTCATCTTTATTTCTAGGACCAAACCTTAGAAATTAAACTATATTATTTATTTCTATTGGTCCCTTTAGTACTCTCCGAAATGATATTTTGGTTCTAGTAGTTAAAATGGCAAATGCTGTTTAGTGAAGTTATAGATTCATAGTTATAGATTTCCTTAACAAAATTTACATAATAGAAGCTCATCAATACAAAAATACCTATGAGTATTAATAATTTGTAAAACAGAAAAAAATATATCTATAAATAAATGAAGCACTAATAGCCAAAAAGAAAAACTATAAATCTTTAACTTTTTAATAATTTTAGAATTTAAAAAGCAAGCCAAAGATGTAAAAGTGATTACCCTAAACAATCTTGCGGCAAGATCATCAGCCTTCTCACCTTTACCCCAAGGCGAAATTCCACAGAATAAATATCGAAACAGTTCAAAATCTATACTATATGCTTCATAAGGTGGGCGAGAGGGGTCATACCTGAAATAATATAAAAGAAAAAGGAATAGATACAGCTAATAAGATTTATAAAAAACACAAACAATGTGTAGCAAATAGAATAATAAAATCAGCTTTCAGTAAGTTAAAAACAATTTGAATAATAGAGGTTAAGTTAGTTTAGGATATTTTTGTATTAAGTTAATTTTATTCAAGATACTAAGACTTGAATAGTTAAGACACAAATGTATTTCTTCGGGATTAATGGTCAAATATACTTTTGTCTCACTATAGACCAGACAATAAAAATGTATCTTCAATATTAAGTGACATCATGGTAATAGTATCTAGGATAAATATCCATACCTTTCAGCAGGTGTCCTCCTAGAGATTAGTTCTTCTTTTATAAATGCAACAAAGTCCTAAACAAAAAATTAATTATTAAGTACTTTGAATTGTGAAATATGAAGATGGTCAGGGGTGTGGTAAAAAAGGAATAAAAATATTGAAACTAGGGGGTATTCATGATGTGTTAAATGTAAAATGTTTTACCATGTTAAATTTTATAAGTATAGGATTGTGAGCAGCCCTATTTAAAGTCATGTCAAATTTTAAATGCATAAGAGCTACTAGCGGATTTTCTGAGCAACTTATTTTAAAATCTTTCCTTCCAAAACTTCATGTTATTGTTTAAGTCTGAATTTTGATTTAAGTAATTTATTACATGTTAAAAGTGGAAGCTGTTATGTTTGGCCACTGAGTGCCTTGTTGATCTTCTAACTTAGGAGGAAAAGAATAAAGATGAGCTGATTGACAACTGTCATTACATTATTATTATTGTCATCCAATGCTTTATTATTTTTATAAACATCCAAAACAATACTAACACAATCAAAACACTAACTACGAGTAATTAACCTAACAGGACAACAAATAAAACAGTGATGAGCTCAGCTAGTCTGATGCAAGACGTCATTCCCCACTTAACAGACCTAGTACTAGACTCTCAACCATGTTAAATGTTATATTGTTTTTAACATGATAAAAGAAGGAAATATTTCCCCATTTAACATAAGTTTTTTCCATTTAACATGTTAAACTAAAGATCAGTAATACCCCTTATATTGTTTTCATAGAATGATCTTAACTGTATTATCAATCTATATATCCAATTTTATTTTAATTAATTAATTAATCATATATTCAATAATTTTATTTATGTTTATGTTTCCTATATTCTACAATGATTATAGTTATTATTAACATCATACTTTCCAACAATGATTGTATTTTAATATCTTTTTCTTTTAATTCACTTATATGTAACCACTTTATGTCATCTCTCCCCACTTAATGTCCATCCCACATCCACCTTTGCTCATTCTATTGGTGTCTCTTAACATGGCAGGTGGGTGGTTCTCATTCGTTGGTAATTTAGTATTATTATTATATTTTTTAATTTTATTTATTTATTTTTCTTGACTTTTATTTATTTTTTTACTCTATGTTAAAACTGACCTTGAACTGATAGTTGTAAGCAAAATTACACAGACTTTGTTTCCATAGCAACCTAAAGGTATTGACTACCAAATTTCAAAAGAAAAAAATTGTAACATTGACAAAAGAATAACAAAACAAACATAACACTATCTACTTGTCCAAAACAAAATTGCTTTCTCAAAATTACTCGCCAACCCTATAACTTCCTAAGAAATGATTTAAATCATATAATATTTATTCTTGTATCATTTATATTTGAAACAATTAACCATAGTCTTAAATAAAATATTAATTTAAAAACAAAATTATGTCATTTATGATCAATTCGTGATAGCCATAGAAAAAACAAATTCTCCTTTTTCAACATTAATGAAACCATTCCAAGGTGATCTTAATATAATAGAACAATGCACATGAAAAATGAAAACTACATACCGTCAGTTCATCAGGTTTAAAGCATCCATCGGACTGAATACTACGAACGATATTCCTTCCAAGTTCATCCTCCAGTCCTTGAACGACCCTCAGTCTATGTTTCATTCTCAGTCTTTCGATCCCACCAGTTGTTATTGATCCATATTTCGAATAGGCATCGTATAGAAGGTTTTGAATTGAAATAGTCTGAAAATAACAAAATTGTAAACAATAAATTTCATGTAAATAGATATCTATTTAAGAGTAAAAATCATACAAAATAAAAGATTTGTATTTTAGCTTTGTTAAAAGTAAAACATTAAATAGTGTAATTAGTTGAAATGAAACCTGGGAAAACACAGAAAAACATCATCTGTGCTACCTCAATCTGGATTTCCCTACTCACATCCATTCCTAAAGGCTTTTCTTCCTTATTTACACATCAATTATTTCTTCACCTCCTCAGCTATCAATCTACTTCACATTCGTAATAATAAATCAAGACCTAAATTATTTTTTTATTTATACGTTTTACTTTATTCTATTATTTTTTCAATATCTTATTGTTAATTATTTTATAGTTATTTTGATATGAGTATTTTTAAAATATCAATGATTCTTTATAAATAATCTTTTCACTTCCTTGAGACTGGTTATTATTGTTTAAATAAAATTAAATGTATTCAAATAACCAAAGTCTCAAAACAATCTTCATTTCCTTAAAAGTCCAACGTTTCGGCTCATTCGGCCATCTTCAAGGACAATCTTAAACACCAATTTAAAGTCACATAAACCTTGCAATCATATCAACTTTATGATAGAAATGTTATTATAATAGGAAAGTGTAATAGTGTTAAATTGATTACAATTGCAAGTTTTAATATTAATGAAAGTGACAAAATAGGCTAATTTTGACTGAAACTGGTGAACTGAGCAGAATAGCCGATAAAACATTTTTTAAATATTTTATCAGAGTGAAATTGATTTTTAAGATTGTCATTGAAGATGGTCGAATTGGACGAAACATTGGAGTTTTAAGGAAATAAAGAATGTTTTGAGACTTTTGTAATTTCGATACATTTAATTTTATTTAAATAAATTCAATGATTCTTTTATTTTAAATTTAATTTTTTATATTGGTATTTTATTATTAATCCATTATATGCTTAGTAAATTGGCATTAAAATGTACAGTGTAATTATTCTTAAGATATTAAGTATCACAAAATAAAATTACTTTCCATTTCATTTCAAACATTAGAAAAAACTTAATATAAATATTTAAACCCTCAACAAAATTTACATTAATATTTTATGGATAATTTATTATATATTTTATCACATCACGATTTGCATCCTTGTACTGTTTTAGCTACAAAGACGTCTAATACTACCAGTACTTTCCATTTGAGGTTACTTATGCATGGCCTTATCAATCTTACAAGTTTCCTTAGGATACGCAGCCGATGGGAACCCCGACAAAGAAATATAATAAGCAAAGAAATATTTAAAATAATATACTATACCCTGTCAATGGGTTCTCCATCCTTGATTATTTCCTGTTTTGTCAACTGCTCATTATAAACTCCGGACAGATATCCACTAAGCACTTGCATCGCCTCTCCATCATCATTACATTTCAATAACTTCTCTTGATTCACTTTTAGGACAGTTAAGGCTACCTAGGCAATTGTAAAATAAAATGAAATAAGTAAAAATATGATGAATCTTAGCTCAGGGATTTTATTCATGAAAACTAGTAATAAAATAAATATATAATACCATAAGTTTACTTACTTGGAATATCACTTTAGCTCCATCATAAAAGAAACAATCAACAATGTACACAGCACTTGAATAGGGCATTACGCTGCAAAAAGAGAAAGAAAAGAAAATCATATATTATAATCTATTAGAAGGGCTTAGGGCACGAATATGATAAGGCAAATAGTACAAGAGCCCAAGAGGAGAAAAAAGTTGGTTATTTCACACCAATTTTGTACCACTTTAATGAAAACTATTTATCATTACCAGTCAAAATTTATGAGTCTGTCTAGTATAGCTAGGAATGGTGATAGAAAATGGCAGCTGTTTCAGAATATTAAAAAAAATTAATTACTCTTTCGGAGCTCCATATCCATACCATTAGACGTACAGATATCTGCCAGCGCTTAGATGAAAGCTAGTTTAATGTACTATAATGTAGTTTATCTTTTTAGGAGTAATAGTTATCATGATATTGCTAAAATAAATTGATTTATAGTTGTTTGGAAAAATTTCATAAGCGAAATTCAGATTCATATGAAAATATCACAAAAAGTACTACCCCTATGAAGATAAACGTTATAAACTATCTTTAATTTGATAGCTGGTAGACATCTGTATCTCCAATGGTTCCTGAGACAAAGTTTATCATAAATCCAAAATTTTTGTAATTTATTTTGAAAATATCATTAAAACTACCACTCCTACAAATATAAATGTAAACAATTTCTTAATAACACATTAAACTAGCTTTAATTTGAGTGCTAATAGACATCTGTACGCCACATAGTTTCTGAGATAAAGATTTTCAACAATAAACCCAATATTTTCAACAAAATAGGATTATACCCATTCATGTTCCATTAAAGTTATATGAAAATTGATATTTCATTGATACAACCTAATAACAAGTTAAAAACAAATAAATAACCAAGTAAGAAAGTATTCCATCAAAATTCAGTTAAATCACTTGGTGAATATGTTACAAAAGTATGTGCTGAGATGACAAGAATACTACGTGCAAAAACTCAATCTATACAACAGTAAGTTCATTCCATATTTAACTACAACATAGAATGATTTTAATAAAGATATATATTACAAAATACTGTCAGAACTAATAAATACTATTAAATGCACATTTAGAGATGGATTAATATGTATACGGATTATGTATATATATTTATTTAATTTTTATAAAAGGAAGATGGTCAAAGTGCAGTAAAAAAAAAAAATCAAAAAATAAATAGTAATAAAACTATTTATTGTGAGTCAACGTTTTGTCCAACTTTGCAGGACTTCATCAGGGCTAAAAATAAATACAAACAACTAAAATAATGTAACAAAGTAAGAGAATGGATAACATGAAATAAAAATAGGCTAAATATGATTTAAAATATATGAAAATTAATATTAAAATGCACAAAGTAACCAAATTTGTAGTAAATAAATTAAATAATTAAACAAAATAAATTAATTAATCAATTAAAAACAAATACATTTAATTTAATAAATCAAAATAAATACGTTTATTCATTTTTATATAAATTTTTACATATTTTAAATCATATTTAGCCAAACCTTAGTTTATTTTTATTTCATGTTATCTATTCTCTTACTGTGTTACATTATTTTAGTCGTTTGTATCTTTTTTTAGCCCTGATGAAGCTCTTGAAAGTGGAGCGAAATGTTGGCTCAATACCGCACCCAGACCATCTTCCTTTTATACATTACACACAGTCAATCAAAAATCTTCCATTATTTAATTTTTGTTTGTTTTTTCTATTGATTAAAAAAAAAATAAATTAATTAAGGGAAATTAAAATATTACCTTAAAAATATTGTAAGAAACCAAGAAAGTGAAATCATCTTTATCATTCCTAAATGTTGAAGTGCTGAATGCAAATGGGGAAGGTGTTCAGAAACTAAATCATCAAGGACTTCTTGGTCAATACGAGCTCCAACTACCTTTGTGTTGTAGTAATCGGGGAGAAGGCTTTCACAGAGGCAGGCCAAGAGCCAGAATGCTTCTTCCTCACCGCAGAATATTAATAGAACAGAGCTCACAATATTCATAGCTTGGCAGTAACCTTAAAAAAAAAATTAAATTGGATTATTAAATAATTATAAATCTTGAACATATAAGTTATTAACATCTTGACCATGGTTCACAAAACATAATTGTCAAGCTGTGGTGGCTTGGGAACATATATGACGATAAACTATCGTCAATTTTCTTAGGTTTCGTGAGTAATGGGGAGAGCTTCTTCCCCTCACTATCACCTTCGATTGTCCCGAAACACGTTTAGTACTGTACGAGCTTCCACCAGCTATGATCATTCTGAGTTCTGCTGCCTTTAAGGATTTTTACACTCCTTCAATTTTTCTTTTTATAATCAAATTTATTTATTTCATTTTTTGAAGTATATTAATTTATTTACTTATGTATTATTTTGAAAAAGGATGAATTAACAAGAGAATTTAGAAGGCTACACAACGCTGAATTGAGGGAACTATACTTGGTAAATATAATTCAGGTTACAGCATTGCGGCATTTAAGATAATTTAAGTGAAAGGCTCGTATTAAGGTCGTAGGGCTTAGTATCAAGTAGATCCCTAAAATGTTAATAAACACTGAATTGATGGGTAAACCTCTGAGGGGTAAATCAAAACTGATTAAGTAGATTGTGGTTTGGAGGGGCATGGCTGGAAAGATGTACGTAGATGACGATTGGTGATTCACTTAGCCTTTATTATTATGTATTATTTCATTTTCCACACTTCCAATAAAATTTTATACATGTTCACAAGGTTTTTTAAATTATTTACATTGTTTTGGATTATTTCATGTTGTATAAATGTTTTATAGAAAATGTGGCAATATACAATAAATTTCCAGTGTCCTTATTTAGCAATTCAGTTAATGGTTGACAAAACATAACTGTCAACTGGCTTGGGAACATATATGACGATAAGCTATCGTCAATTTTCTTAGGTTTCATTGTTCTAACTTTCGTGAGTAATGGGGAGAGCTCCTTCACCTCACTATCACCTTCAACTGTCCCGAAACACGTTAAGTACTGTACTAGCTTCCACCAGCTATGATTTTTTAAAATTTTTTAAAAATTATTTACATTGTTTTGGATTATTTCACATTGTCTAAATGTGTTTTAGAAAATGTGGCAATATACAATCAATTTCCAGTGTCCTTAATTAGTAATTCAGTTTAAAAAAAAAACATAAAAACATTCATGTGTCAGCTGATTGCATACATAGATTCAGTGGCATAGGTGGGTGACAACAATGTTTCATCATGAGTAAAAAGCATGTATTTAAACTTTATCTGGCTTAATATTACATTATATATATCATGTAATGCTCATTTAATTCAAAAGAAAAGAAAATATCAACATAAAAAATTGTGTTTTTCAGTAGTTGTCAAGAGGAGCCTCGGTGGTCAAGGTGCTAAGTGACAGACTAATTATTATACATAAACTCCTCATTGGTCTTCCATAGTTTGATAAGCACTAATCACTAATGACAGTTTGAAAAAGACTATTTCAATGGTCAAATCACACTCACGTGCATGTCGAAAATCCATTACAATTCAACATTATAAATATTAAAAATAATGATGTGAAATCGAAGAAATTTCAAGATGCAAGGCATTTCACAAACTTTACAAAAATTGCTTACACTTGTGCATAAAGTGAATTTAAAATAGATATTTGATTCCAAAGGAATAAAAAATCTTAAAAAACCAAAATAAAAATTATAATAAAATATTTTCTCCAAAAACGATAAATTAATTTTAAAATTTCTTTTAATAGACTTTGGAATGATTGATTTTTTTTTTCGTAACTGGTGTCGTTACCCCATGTTAGAACCACCTCTTTGAGACATTTCACTAATGCACAGTGATATATCACCAAATCATTCTTAAAATACATGTAGGACAATCTTTGTCTTCAAGATACAAACCTAGCTTACACATTAAAAGACTTTAGAAAAAAAATGGACAATGATTGGATTAGCAAAAAATAGTAAACTACTTTAATGAATGTTACTTAAAATAGTCCTAAGAGTAAATGATTTCAGACTTAACAATTTCAAGTACAAAACAAAAAAATGTAACAAACCTATCTGAGGGTTTCGTTCAGCATATGCAGTGAGAACCCTTCTAAGTGCACTGATACCGATATCAGTCTGAAAAGCAGGATGTTCAGGCAAAGAACGATGTAAATCTCTTTCAATTTCATCATTAGCAGTACAACTTCTACCAATGCCAAGCTTTACAAGCCTCCTGTATTCATTAGGATTTGATACTAACATATTCCAGGCACCTAAATAGAAAGAATTTAAAGTTATCATGAATTAAAATAGTCCAACATTAAGCATTATTATTTGACAGAACCCAACTTATTTTTGTATCATTAATTACCTGAAAAGCTGAGCCAAAGTTCTCGCCTCATAGGATCGGGAACGCCATCTAATATTAATTTCATCATTTCACTTGTCCTGTACATTGAGACACCCCTACCATACTCAGCAAAATGCAACTCCCACTGTTTTATTCGAACCTCTTCCTGAGCAGCTACTTCCTTGACTAGATCCTTTTTGAAGAGAAGGCGCATCGGTGGTTGTAAATTCCATTCTTCATCAGCACCTTTCATAGAACGCCTTTTAAATAACAATTTAATTTCTAAATATTTCGTAGTATAAAAAAATTTATGCAACCAATGGAGTGATAATTAAATTTTTTTTTTCCAAAGCCATCCACTGAAGACTTAAACAGCTCCAGAGTGGAATGTCAAGATTTACTTTCCTATACCTCCATAAAATAAATATTGACAGACCCAGGTGGGATTTGAACCCAAAACATCCTGAACTAAGCATTTTAGAACCTTCGCTCTAACGCACTCAGATATTACATCTTCTAAATTTCATTTTACTAATTATCAGGTACTAAAAAGTTACAAAGTGACATAACTAATGAATCATTTTTGTTAAAGCTTTTAGTCATATGTTTTACTTTCACAAAGGAATACAGAAAATCAACTCCATACAAAATTTTTCCATACAGGATTTTTCAATTTACTTTAAGGGCACGCATTTTTTTATTAGTATAATCTTTATTACTAAGTTGTTCTCAACTGGTAGTCCGTGAGAGCTTTGGGAGAGGGCTGCGGCAGGATCCAGCAACACATATTTTGAGAGGATTTATAATTAGAATTATTTTATTGTTCACCTTTCCTGATGTTTTAAGTTTTAGTTGAAAGGTTTACATAGAAAATGTCCCAAAATGAACTTTTAAGCAACCTAATTCTCAAATATTTTCCTGAGAGAACTCTCTTTTTGACCTAAGTTGGGAGAGAAGTAGAACGCACATGGTCCAATTACTTGAACTTGTACCACATTATAACTGCATACTTCTACGCATTAGAAACCACTGACATAGACCCATATTACTTCAATCTTAAATTAATTATACAACTTTTTAAGTATCCATCCATTCTCAAAACCTAAATTCATTATCTAATTAAATCCTTAAGTTATATTCAAATAAAACAAAATAAATGGTTAGCAACAGAAATGGCAAAAATTTAGGTGATATAGATATTGGAGAAAATACATTTGGAAAGGAGAGAACTTTAAGATTTTCTCTCTACAGTAACTAGAAAAAAAAAATCATTAGGAAATAAGTCGAGATGGAAGGCGGGAAATGCTTGTTCCTTTTTTATATTTCGAAATGGCTTAGATAAAGCCTTCTTTTCAGAAATTTAAAAATTAGAATTTACAAAACTATTATCCTTCCCACTATTCTATAAAGATGTGAAATATGACCTCTTAGATTAAGGGAAGAACAGTGCCTAGGGTTTATGAAAACAAAGCATTGCATAAAATATTTGGACTGAAAAAGGATGAGTTAACAGAAGAATTAAGAAGGCTACACAATTCCGAATAGGGAGAACTTTATCTAGTAAATATAATTCAGGTGATAACATTGTGGTGAAAACAGTACGTGTGTAAGGTTGTAGATCTTAACAATGAATGGATCACTAAAATGTTATAATAATTGGCGGGTAAAGGTCCAAAAGGTAGGTGGGACGATTGCATCAAAACTGATCTTATGGATCTCGGTTTGGGCAGGCATCATTGTGTAGATATGAGTAGAACAACAATTTGTATCGACGGTATCGACAACAAACCTGTGGGTTTTTTTAAGCTATTATTAGTATTATAATTATAATTAAATCCATAATTAGTTTCTAAATCGAGAGGACACAAAACCAAAGATGGACAAAAATTAGCAATAGCTGAAATTGCCATGGATACTGAAACTGCCAACATGATACTATTATTATCACAACATGGTTCTACTACATCATTAGCCTAAAAATAGGACAACTCAAACAAGAATAGGAAAATTTTCAGAAATACTTAGGAAATATATAAGTCTAATTAATATATAAAGATAATAAATGTAGGTCTTAAGAATAAGCAGATGCCCGAAACTTTGAACAGTTTAATTGAAGATTGAGGTAATAAGGGTATATCAATAGAAAAGTGACCTTTCTTGACTACAGATTATTGTCATCCATTCTACCACGGCTTGATTGTAGTCTTCAACCACGGTAAAAGTCTTAATAGTTCTACTACCTTTTTTTTACTAGTGGATTATCCACATATTTCATTTATACAAGGTAATATATGTCACTTGATTACACAGATAAACAGGAGTTGAATGAATATTAACTTAAAGTAGAGAATGAGGGTTATAAGGAACACAAATAGGATTAAAAAAAATCTTTAAATTTTTTAAAAAGAACAGACACAAATTACTCAAATAATATTAGTATGCAACTGCTTGATATGATTCTTATCATACAGGACTTTTTCTGGGGGTTTCACTGATTTTTTTGAAGGTTTATGTATACTGGTTTGAAACAAAAAAATAAATGTACATTAAGTAATGTAATCATAGCTGAGGTACAACATACCTTTCTTATCATGGGGAGTGTCTCTATGCCTAAAAAAAAAAAGTATAGATTAAAAATTTGAAATATCATAAAACCAAATTTAATAGGAATTGCCTTACCAATCTTACAAATAAATAGAACTTAACAACTACAAGATGGTTGAAAATTATAGTGCAATCATTTATTCTTATATAAATATACTTCTCCTAGAATTTATTTTGACAACATATAAATCCTACAGAAAGAGATAATCCAATACATTTTATGGATTCAGTTAAACAATCACCTGAAACCCACACACGAAGAAGTAGTAAACATGGAACCAAAAATCTACATTACTCTAATCTTAACATAAGACATAAAAAAACCAACACTGCTCTAATCTGAACATAAGACATGTAAAAATTTAATACGAATAATTAACTTTTAAAAAATGCCATCCCGACTTATCCTCAATAAATTTTTGGTATTTCTCACAATAATGCCTATAATATACAGACTTTATACTGAAAACTTTTTAAACATCTAAATACGTAAGCAATGGGACTTCTTAAAGACTTAAGTATTTTATTTAATGAATATACACATATTAATTACAAATGAATAATGAGAACTACTAGGACATTAAAGGAGATATGTTTATAAAACTTGGACCGGAAAATCTGTTTAGAAAACTAAGGATTCCTTCTCAGTTCTAGCCAAGCCGAAACATTTAATTTTCTAAATACTTGTAGCAGCATATTACCTACCTAAAATATCCATTTCTGAATCATGATTCAATTCCTTAGGACACCATTACCTTCTATCAGCATAACGCTAGCATTGGGACTGATGCCCACGCCTGATTCACACAAAGCAACATTCTCTTCCCAGATACTTCTCCTAGCCAACCGATCCTAACTGTAATCCAACCTCTTAGATTATCAAATCAACAAATTTCATGTGCCAATATAATTATTCCTTTTCATGGCTAGATGTCCTATCCTCAGAATCCATCCTACTAATCCTGATTCTTTCCATACCACTGATTCCCAAATTGCTTCTACCTTCATTTAAAAAGGACCAAGTAAATTGGAACCTCATTCATCAAATACTAACCAATGGAATAGACCAGATGGTATCTCTAAAAACTCCACAAGATCTAGATGATGGATGAAATGAAAAATTGATCTTTATTCTGGGACTTGCAATAAAGGTCAAAAAGTGTAGATAAATACATATTATCATCTTCACAGCTTAATTAAGTTTCGAAAACTTTCTTCTTAAAGAAAATTTATCTTTCCATTAAAAGCATTAATTATACGGTAGTATTTTTCTCTATTTGCTTAAACTCTTTATTCTAAAAAGAATAAATAACATACGTTTCAATTTTGGAAAGGAGCTCCGAAGTTTTTTGAATAAAAAAATCTCTGTCATGAATCTGCGAAAATAGAAAAGTCGGTCTCGAAGCAGATCTAGTAGTTAACAAAACTGAATTATTTACAGCAGTATTAGAAGCATGATTATCCACTTTCTCTACATTTGAAACATCACGCAATGGAATCACGACGCTTACCAAGCCTTTCACCTAAAAAAAAAAAAACAAATAAAAATTAATATTATTTTTCATTTCTTAATCATTTCAAATATAGCTTCATTATGACTTACACGGCTGTCAAAACAAATATAGTTTTGAGAAACATAAATACGTCCCCAAACATGCCGTTTGTTGTACGGAGTCCACAAGGTGGCATCAGTGCTACCATCCAACTTTTCGGTAGCTGGCAAACGAAAAGTCAATCTGTAAGATTCTGATAGCGCCCTCGCATCCAAGTCTCTTTTCAAAAAGGACTGTTTTTTCGCCACATTTTTACTGAAATGGTCCAAAATATATAATTATTTAAATGAAAATTATATAATTATTTAAAAATAAATTAAAAGCATATTTTTTGTTTAAAAAATCTGTTGATATGATCAAAGCGAAGAGAGCTACATTAATTGAATAATGTTCGATACAATAATAATAAAAGATGCTTACATTTAGTTCTAATTTTAGTATATGTACGATCAAAGCCGAAAACAATCTGTTGGAGCATAGGATGGCCTATAGTGGCATAATAGGGGTATTTCACACAACACCAACTAAGGCATCAGAAATCTTACTTTCTCTAATACAACTCCATTTATTGATTAAAGGGGAAGAGGTACTTGTTTATTTAAGAATGAAAGATAATAGATGTTAAGTCCAAATACCTGCCCATTTAGGTTTTAAGGAGAATAAGATGGGGGTCACTCTAATTGGTTGAAAGACCCAAGGATCTAAACTCCTCAGTGCCATCTATGGTAAAAGCAGGGCAACTGCACATCATGGGGTCTAATCCCTAGCAAGTCTAAACCTGAGGACTCTTCAGAAACCTCTGGCCCTTCCCTACTCAGTTACCAGCTGTCCTGCAAGGAAGCCAGGAAGCAGAGCGTGGCTCAAGGGGGCACACAGCCCAGAGGTCAGCACATCAGCAGCAAGAACATGATTCACATACCAGGTGACCCACCTCATATGGGGCTCAGACGTAAGAACCTTTATTTCTTGTTATAACTACCACATGGTGACCCTTACCCTGACCAACTCGTCTCATCAGCAATAGTTCCCACAATCGAAATTAACTTTAACTAAACTAACTATATTATACTACTTAATTATGAGAGATAGTTGACCGTGGATGATGAATGAGGAGGATATGAATGTTCATACTTCTTTGCATTGTATAACTTTATTTTTTTAATTTTTTTTTTTTTTTTTATTTCATTTCCTTAATTATGTTATTTTGCCCACTTTTTCAATTACCTATGTATACATTTTATTTCATTTATATTACATTTTATTTTATTTCCCGCTTCTCTCATCACTTCATTTTATTAATTCTATTTTGTAAAATTATTCTGTTTATACTTTCTTTTTCTTTTTATTTTTTTAAATTTTTCTATACTTACTGTGGTTGTTATCTTGTTCTGTTTTTAGCCCTGAAGAAGGCTAGAAACTCTAGCCGAAACATTGGCACATTAAAATAAGTTAATCGTACTTATTTGTGTTTTTCATTGACCGCACCCCCAACCATCTCCTCCTCATATATTATACTACATTTAGCTTACTCCCCCCTCCACCAGTTATTTTACTTTTCCTCAATACATATTATTTTATTTTACTAATAATTTTGTTTTTATAACTAAATCCTAATTAACTTTATTTATATTGTCCAATACATCATCATTTTAAGGCAATGCTTGGGAGCAATTCCTCATTAGGCATTGTCAGGGACTAAGTCCCCACAGTAATACACAGTCTCAGTATAAGGCAGTACCAGGGACTAAGTCCCCACAGTAATACCCAGTCTCAGTTAAGGCAATGCCAGGATCAAGTCCTCATTGGCATTGTCAGGAAATAAGTCCCCTGAGACAGTACATAATTTTATTTTCATGGAAATGTTAAGCACTGAAAACTTTACGATCACCCAGGAAGCTTATTATTTAATACTAGCAGGCGGTCTTGGTAAGTCCAATTTTTAACGCCCAAGGCCGACACAATAGACATTTGAAAGAGATGGAAGAACCTATTGGCCATTTGAACATAGCCAGTGGTGAAAATGGAGCAACCAATATTACAATACATACTACCACTGGATAGAACATCCACTCAGGACACTTAAGTTAGCTACCTACACTCTAAAAAAGAGGATTGGGTACAGGGTTCAATAGAAACCAAAAGAGATCACCTGCCCTGTTTCACTGATGGCTTAAGATTCGACAGTCAAACGGGTCCAGGAGTTTATATAAAAGTTTAATAAGCTTCCAAGTACTCGACTCTTATTCAAGCAGAAGTATTTGCCATTTTGTCAGCCAGCTACCTTTCCACAAATCATTAGGTGTGAAAGGACAAGTATCATCATCTTTCCAGATGGCCAGTCTGCCCTTCAAACTCTAAAGTCAGCTAAAGTCACTTATACTTTGGTGAGAGAGTGCAAGCACGCATTAGTCACTGGCGGGCTTAAAGAAGCTAAAGTTAGTGTGGGTCACTGGACAAAGGGGAAATCCTTGGGAATGAGAAAGCTCACCAACTCGCTAGAAGTTGCCCACCTTTAATGGGGTCAGAACCATTCTTAGGCATTTTTAAAAGGCATCGGTGTAAAGAAGTTTCGGTATTTTGAAGTTGGTGATAAAGCCCATCATTTATGTAGACAGGCCCCGGAAACTACTCTACATCATATAGCAGACTTTGACCGCTGCACGTCACTAACATATAGTCTTCTTGGCTGCAATAGAATCCTAAGAATGGTTGTCTATTTTAAATTTCATTAGAAAATTAAAAAGATTCGACAAGAAGGAATAATAGCTAATATGAATATCATTCCATTGGTCTGTCTTGGGGGTTGGCTAAAAAGATCAATAGGCCTTGTCAGATAGATTCACCCCCATCAGTACCTACATTTAGATTCAATCATCGGAACCTCATAATTTAGTTAATATTATAACGTATAAGGGTACAAATTAAACTAAATAGAATAAAAGTAATAAATCAAAGATGTAAATAATGTTTCTAATACCTCATATTCAAACAAGATAGTAATAATCAAAATCTAATATCTTCAAATTAATGCAAATTATAAATCTCAGTTAAACAAAAATCAATCAGTTAGTATAAAAAATATTTACCTCATTTTATTTAACAGATCTTTATCTTCAGAAAATCCAGGTTTTTCATCAATCAATCTATAAAATGATAAGAAAAAATTTAAAATTATTAATCAATATTTATTTATGTTACTATAAATCTTGAAAATTTTTTAGTAAGGAGTTAGTTAAGGGTGTATCTTCCTTGAAGATTATTAATCAAATTTAATAAGGTTTAAGGTCCGTTTCAGAGTCTATTACAGCAATATATCAGATTTATTTTATTTTATGAGGATGCATATAATGTATAATTATTAAATTAGACTAAAATATAAATAAGTAAAAATTGTTTGGTTGTATAGTCAATTTATAAATTATGATGTGCTAATTATTTATATGTATAATTTACTATTAAAAAAAAAGGCTTCTGTACCTCTTAGGAAACAGCTGATAGTATAATAATAATATTTCTTCCACTATTAGGGGTATTCATGATCTTTGGTTTAACATGTTAAAGCGTGTTAAATGGAAAAACTCATGTTAAATCGAAAAAAATTGCCTTCTTTTACCGTGGTAAAACGAAATAACATTTAACATGGCTGAGAGTCTGTTACTTGGTCTGTTAAATGGAGAATGACGTCACACAATAGACCAGTTGAGATCGCTGCCATTTTTCTTGTGACAGCTCAGTTCTTTCGTGTGTTTGTGGTATTCATATCCCTGTTATTAAACCAGAATGGATAATTTTAATGATACCTTTGAGGAAAAAAAACAGTAAAAAAAACAATGTAATTTCATTCTACTATCTGAAAATTTGTAAACGCTCGCCAGATAAAAATCTCACTATATGAACCATGTAATTATTCTTAAGGGACATATGTCCCAGAATAAAGTTATTTTTTCATTTCATTTCATAAGCTAAACTTTCACACAAATTCCACTTTTCACTCACTCTAGGCATGTTGTAATCAATTACTTAAATCAAAACTGAAGTAAACAATAACATGAGGGTCTGGAACGAAGGTTATAAACAAAGGCTTATACAATAAGTTGCTGAGAAAATCCGCTAGGGGCTCTTATGCATTTAACGTTTAACATGACTTCAAATAGGGCTGCTCACAATCTTATAGTTATAACATTTAACATGGTAAAACATTTAACATTTAACACAACATCATGAATACCCCTATTATAGACATTAACAAATGTGTTTTTAGTACATGCTAATTTCTATTGGTCACCTCCTCTGCCCTGTACCTATAGGGACATTACTGAGGGATACCACTTGGCTATCTGTCTCTCTCTCCTTTTGTTAGGACCTACATCGAACTGGCTACCCCTTCATGACTGTAAGCAAATACCTTACAGAGGGAGTATGCATTCCTGCAAGAACCTAAAATGAATACCTTTAGGACTTGCCATCCACTTCAAATATATGAGTGGAGTTTCCATCCTGTGGGGATTTGTGATGAATACACGTAAAACTTGTTATTCTCCATGTCAATTTACATTCTATCCAGCTTACGTTACCTACAGAACATGCATTGTCAAGACATTCTGAAGAAGAGTACCTCACCTCTTAAGTTGGCACTTGAACAAATTATACTCAGTACCTCACCAATATAATTACTATGACAATTATTTTAATATACATTTAATAGTTAAAAATTAAAATAATATATATATTTTTTTTCCGGTTGGTTCAAGGGACCCTGTAGATCTTTGGCCGTTCAAATCAGCCTTCTCCAATCCTGCCTGTCTAGGGCTACTGCTTTCCAATTTGCTGCATGCAGCTCTATCTATAAAGTCTCTTGCCAACTATATTGACATCCATTGCTGTGTAGAGGTGTCCGTATGGAATGCTTCGAGTGACATGTCTCGCCCATCTTAACCTCCTTGCCTTCATATCAAGATATTGACTGACCAGTCTCTCCAAGCAGTTCTTCTCCACCATACGTCAAGGATCTGATCCCAGATCCCTCTTTCTGTTCAAACCTCTCGATTCTGCTTTCTGGGGTAACTGTTAGAGCCCAGGACTCACAGCTGTATTTCAGAGCTGGCTTTATCATGGCATTGTAAACCCCCAGGGATTTCAGTATTCTTGATAAAGAGAAGGCTCTGTTTGCACTAGTTATATGCTGGTCTATCTAAGTCTGTTAATCATTTATTGATGTTATTATGAAGCTGAAGTATCAGAAACCGTCACAAGTTTTTAATTTAATATATTTAAATTTTAATTTTAGAAATATTTATTTATATAATTAAAAAAAATAACTAACACATCAAATAAATTATATGAATATGACAAAATAGTTTAAAATAGAATAAATATGACGTACTGCTGTATTAGGTTTTTGTGGTGGTTAATGGACAAAGAAGTGTAGACATGGACTGGCAGTAACACCATGAAACCTTGGAGGTTATTAATCAAGCCTTTTACTATCATTAATATATAATGTAACAAGATTTTTAAAAATTTCATTTAATTCAAAAAATAGCTATTCAGCCAATAAAAAATTACTTTAGTCCAGAAAAAGTATAAAATCAAAATTTTGTAAAAGAATGACTCGATAAAATCATTACTTACTGTTTCATGGCTATGTTAATCAACTGGCTCATCAAATCAAAGGTTTCTGATTTTCGGAGAAACATTGAAAAATAATACTGAAAGAAAGCATTAATTAGTTCATTGAATATCATAGTTATTTATAATGTTTAAATATAAATATCAATTAAGTAATCAAACAATCAAATAAGTACTATCAAGATTGAGCAATATTTTAAAACATATACACTAACAAAACTAATTTTAAAATTATTAATTATACAAAATTAAGGAAAATAAACATCATTTACAACCTCCAGTTCTTTTATAAAAGGAAGATGGTCCCGATGCATCAAAATCACTCAAATAGTAATAAAACTATTTCTTAATACTAAATGTAATAAAATAAATAGTTTTAGTTTTAGCCCATAACAAATAGTTTTATTGTTATTTGGGTTCTTTTCACCGCAACAGGACCATCTTTCTTTTATATACTACACATGGTCTATTAACAATCCTCTAGTTTACTGCTTTCCTTTATCAAAGCGGCATAAAAAAAAGTGATTTACAAGGTACACAGTTATGCAAACTGTGCAACAAGTCATTTTCAAATTCTCACTTGTACAAAAAAAAAAGTTTTGACAGAAAATTCGTAGCTACAATCAACATAGCCATACTTCGAGTCACTTTCTTGATCCACTCTGCAACAAAATGAATACCTAGTATTATTCTGGGGATGAGCAATGCACAGTTCTGAACACACTATCTCCCACCAATAACAAAGGTTATCTCAGAAGTAAGGTCTGTCAAAGCATAATTTGTCAGTACAAGAACAGAGCTTGTGTAATCTTTCACCACACCAATGCACATCTACCCTCCACTTCACCGAACTGCTGCATTTGATAAATCATTTTTTACCTGAGCTGTATTTCACTGGAACTTCATTCCCTCTAACATACGTCATGTACGAACCCTTCACATATTCAAAACTCTTCTAATTAACTATCTTTTACATCACCAATCTAATCCAATAGAACAATAGAAGAGATAATTTGTAAGTACCTTTTTGTTTTGTTTTTATGAATTTAGTCAGTTAGTTTTTTAATTTTTTTTTTTAATATGTATCTAAAATTATTTACATACAATTTTAATATAAGTTTTAATTAAGCGTGGCCACACTTTTAATTTTACAATAACATATATTATAAAATTAAAAGTACCTTATAATTGTTGTAAAGAGACCTAGTCCCGGAATAATAAACCTTTGAAAATTTTTTATTCCATCTCTCCTCCCATAACCTTACTGGCATACTCAACTTAAATTCTTCCTCTTATCAGTTATACTGAACCCTGCATTAAAAAAAAAAAAAGGATAAGGATGCAATTAATAAGGATTCTAGGAAATGGAAAAAAACATCATCCTGAAGTCTATTTAATGAAATATCTTGTTTGAGACAGGTTTGTTTAATAGTTATAATAAAAATATCCATATAGTCTCACAATTGTTTATTTTCTAGTAACTCCTATGTTTCAGCCATTCTCAAGGTTCTATCAACTTATTTACAATATCACAGCTAACATTGGTTATCAAACTGTTACAGGCTATAATTCCTTAGTCAATAACCTATTATCTAACTTATTATAATTATTCAGTTTATAATGTCAATTACAGTCTATCACTTTATCAACAATACATTGTACTATCACTTTATCAACAATGAATTGTTATTAATCAATAATGGGCTATTGACTAAGATAAGACTTGACAAATGCATAATAGCCTGCAACAGTTTGATAACCAATGTTAGCTGTGATATTGTAAATAAGAAGATAAATCCTTGAGAATGGCCGAAACTAAGGAGTTACTAGAAAATAAACAATTGTGAGACTATATGGATATTTTTATTATAACTATTAAACAAACCTGTCTCAAACTAGATATTTCATTATATATACTTCAGGATGATGTTTTTCCATTTCCTAGAATCCTTGTCAATTGCATCCTGATCCTTGTTTTTTTTTTAATGCAGGGTTCAGTATATCTGATACGAGGAAGATTCTATCTAAATTGAGTTTAATATCCATATATTTTTATTATAAATAATTATCCAGAAGGATAAAACAAGAGTGGAACAGGCAGTCGGCAACACCTCCAAAAGGGACAACCTTGAAGACTTTTCACTTCCTAATAGGCCCGACTATTTAAGAAGCAGAATGGATCCTCCAGGACTAAGTTCCGGCTAAGCTCTATGACTTAAGATGTTGACCCCCTATACCTTAACTGCAAGCACACCATTGTGATCTGCACCATGTTTGAAGCATTGAGAACCAAACTGCGTACTCTACATCCTCTCAAAGAATTATTCGCCATAGCTAGTGACCAACAATAACTACCCATACAACAAATATTTTTTACACAAATGGAAAATGGCAGTAGGCCTAGCCCACTTGAATGTTGGCAGTAACTAGAAAGCTTCAAATCAGATGCCACCCAGAAGACAAGGAACGGAATTAATAATTTTACAACAAGGAGAAGTAAAGAAAAAAACCACAAAATCATATGTTTGCTGTTGTAATGCTGTATTGTAGAACTACTATAGTATAATATAGCAATATCTTGAATTATTATTTTTTATAATTATATTGAGTACAAACCTCTTTTTCTCGTGTTGAGACACAAATTGATTCAGGAAAGAAGTAATTATTTGATTTTTCTAAGTCAGTAACATCAATCCACCTTACAATGATTTTCACTTCCTTTCCCAAAATATATGCATAAAAGCATAAATGCTGGACGGATAAGTACATCCAACCTTGAAATGGAACTTTGCCATCCCAATAACTGTAAAGGAAATATATTGATACATTTATTTAATAATTTAAAATAAGTAGATTTAAACAAAGATGTCTTTATTGTTGATTGTTTAGAGGGTAGTGGAACTTATTTGTGTTTACTACTCCACATCCCCGACTATCTCCTAATTTTAAAAAACATCAAGCATGTGGGCCATTCTCAAAGAAAGCGGTAGTTTTGAATTCAAATTTTCAGAAACATAAAAGTAATCCAATCAAGTTGGACAAATTGGGATTGCTCACATAAGCATTTTAATTAATTAAAACTCAATGCCCAACCAATCTATAAATATTTAATTTATGAAGAAAATAAATGAATTAAGAGTTACGTCAGGATCATGTCTTTTTTCCAATACTTCTCTGGATTGGTGGGAGGTTTAGAAAAGAAAAAGCAAGCTAGTTTTCGTAACTATGCATTACAATTTTTGTATAGAAAATAATTTATTTTTCCAAGAAATGAGAACAAGCCAAACCATTTATCATTTTTGTAGGAAGATAGTCCAGGTGGCTAATTTTTTTTCAATATTTTGCACATTTATCGACTGCCACCCAAACTATCTTTCAACAATCTACTTCATACAATCAATTATCTCCTTCCAACATTTATTATTTTATTAATTCTACAATTTACCAGTTGATATGTTGATTATCATACTCAATTTTAACATATAAAATCAAAGATTACTATCTTGTCATCATTTCCTTGCTCTTGAATTTACATAAGTCAGGTTAATTGATGTTTTGGGCACCTGAGTAATATGTTAAAATATATGGTGAAAAAGTATAAGTGGAAGAATTAAACTTTGATAGCGAAAATTCGAAAAACAAATAAGACAGGCCCATGACTGCAAAGCTTGGGACCCTCATATTTTAATCATAGTACCATAACATATTTGTTCTAATAATGAGGACTATCATCTTTTAACATACAGAAGTATTCTGATTTATGCATAAAGAAATGGTTTTATAATTTAGAAAATCTTGAAGTTAGGAAGACCATGCCTGGACAGGACAGACCAATGAAATATCGACAGATTTAATAAATTTTCAATTGAAAAGAAATATTTTATCACTAAAAGAAAAAATTCACTCTTAAAAAGTTGTTTGCACTACAGTTAATGATTTTCCAAGTAATCATAAAAAAGAAACCACCAACTGTTTCGACATCACATCAGCCCATTTCTCTGAGAATGGTCCATACCAAATAATATATAAAATAATAAAAATTATCACAAATGGAATTCATAGACTACAATGTATTATAAAAGTCAAATTAATCTATCATCTGCAAAAACGTAAAAGTAGCCAATATGACTGGTTCTCCAATTATTTCTTCTTTAAAACAATAAATAAATGAAAATTCTGAGTTTTACTGATTTTCTAATAGAAAGACAAAATGTGAAAAGCTATTGAATGGTTCTAAACCTAACCACTTAAAAAATAAATAAGAAGTTCAAGGTGGTATGATTTATAACCACAAACAAACAAATTCCCACATTAACATGTCAAAACAATAAGAAACATACCTGCATGAATAATAACTAACAAGCTTATCATCAGAAGGCAAATTGAAAACCCTTCGAAATTTTTTTGATTGTTTCCTATATTCTTTTGAATCTTCATCAACTATAAAACAGAGGAATAACATTATAAACTTAATAGATAAGAAATAACAATTACAAACTTAGTAATCATTCATAATTAATAGTGAAAGGTACAGTTACCATCCAAATCTTTATGGCAAGAAGAAGCCACCATAGATTCAATTTTGCCACAAACAAAACCCGTAACATCTTCTTCTTTTTCAAATGCTTCCAAACAGTTTAGATTCTTTTGGAGCCATTCCCAATCCTTTTGAATTTCTGGCAAGGTGAGGGAGCAAGCTATGGCTGGAATTAAATTTTATCGGTAACCATTATTCATGCAAACTTAAACTTCAAAGTATAACAACATAACACAAAAGAAAGTTTTTTACTGCCAATCATTAGATCTATCATTAAAATGGAAAATATTTGGGTAATTGTACAATGTCTTCAGCACACTTGCATAATTAAGGAAATATTACACCTCTGTTATTTTAATAATGAGTGGGGACGGACTGAACTATAAACTTTGAACTCAATTTTTATTACAATTCAAAACCAATTTAGTACTAATATAACAAAAAACAAATGATGATAATTAAGAAAATGAACACTAAATTAAATAGAATAAACAATACAACAAAAGGATGCAACAACAAACACTATTAACTAATGGTAATTCTGTATTTACAAACAAAGAACTTGACACTTTAAGACAAGATTAAAAAAAAAAAATACCATAATAAACTTCAGAGGTTGGAGTTTGATGGAGTATTCGATAAGGTGGAGGTTTTGTATCAAATACACTGTCCAAAGTGCCCACAAACAACGAAGAGAGGCTATTGCTATCCTTCCCATGACCTTTTCTTCGTTGTAAAAGAAAATATACACTTGATTGCTCTGTTACCCTTTAATCATAATAAACGACATAAAGTAAATAAATAAAAAAATTACACTATTCTTCAAATAGTTGAAATGATACTTATAATAATAATATAAATACAAGATTCAAACAAGACATTATTTTCAAATGTTTACAAACTAATGCACTGAACTTGTTATCTTATCAGTTCAAACCTACCAAAAAGCATTAGCAATCAACACTTCCTTAGGTTTAATCCACATCTTGCAATGTTTAATTAAAATTTATACCCATATTAAATAGGATACATATCTTCTGAGGTTCATCATTCAAGGCTTGTTAAAAATCAAACATTAAATTATAACTTGGAGGTCTGAACCAAACCTAGCTCCATGGGACACAATGCAGCTGATTACATAAACGTCAAAACAAACCACAGACCCCTCCCCTCCTCCCTCTAGTGTTTTGATTAGACAAGAAATAAATAAATACATTTATCTATAGTCTTTACATGTTTTTATAGATTTTCTTTTAATAATTTATTTTATAAGCAGCACAATTATATTTGTTCTCTTAAGAAATTTTCATTCCATAGAGCGTAAATTAAAATAAAGATATTGAACACTATAACTAGCCAGGCAGTGACTTAATTACTGTTGTCCTGGAACCAGAGCCAAAAATGTTACTCGTAGCTGGAGAAGGTTCCAAAGTGAATTATGAAATTGTTGTAATTCATTCTAAGTATAAAAGGTTTTGTCCATATCAAAACGCTCCTTTAAAAATGGCCTCCAATTGATTAATTTAAAAAAAAAAACTTATTTTCTTAAACTATTATGAACTATTTTCGATGATAAAATGATTTCTACTTAGACTATACCACAAGTATAGTAAATAATCTTGAAAAGTAGCTATTTAACTATCGGTAGTAAACGTTCATTTTATTCTATAAAAATCTTATACGATTTCTAAGTGTTGTATATCGTTACTTGTTTTTTGGTGCAAATCAATACCATTCCAAAAAAATGTTTATTAAAACCTTTACTAAAGGTAAGTAAATTTGATAAAGATAAACTTACCAAATAAAGTTATATATGAGATAGTTGGGGGTGCAGTCAGAATATAACACAAATAAGTTGAAAGAACTTATTTAATAGTGCCAACGTTTCAGCCAGAATTTCTTCTTTTCTTTTTTCTTCTTAGCCCTGATGAAGGCAAGAAATTCTGGCCGAAACCTTGACACTATTAAATAAGTTCTTTCAATTTATTTGTGTTATATTCTGACCGCATGACCGCACTCCCAACCATCTTCTCATATTTATTATTCATGGTCAACTATCTTCTCATCAAAATAAAGTTATAATTCTAGCTTCAATTTGAGTGTTAATAGACATCTTTGCGTCCACTAGGTACCAAGATAAAGAAATCGAAATTTTATGAATTTATATTGGCAAATACCATGAGATCCAAATTTGAGCTAGTTAAATCCACCATAATGAAGTTCAAAGCAATCACACATATTCACGGTAGTACCACTAGACCACCTTTCGATCGTACTAAAAAAAATGGTCATGAATACACGTCTTATTATTTATTTACTTCTTTCTACACGGTTTTCGGTGTAGTCGAATCAGATATACATCTATCACGCTTCCATGGCACAATAAACATTAAAAATGGATGAAATGTAGCCAAAAAATCGTCTTCACCTTCGTCTATAGACGCATTTCTGTAACCCGACCCACGCATTCTGTTAGGGGTAAGATTGAAATGCTCTAACCCCACTAACGCCTTTCACCAGTAAACGATCACTTCAGAGTAAGGATATTTATTTTCTTTCATCAAGACCGTGAGAGAAGTGAGCATGCAGATACATTCTTCCACCCTATCATGATCCTTTGGTTCCTAAATATGGTTCAGGTGTTTTAGAAACGTTGCATGTCGAGGATCGATATTCTTACCACCCCTACGCAGTTTGGTCTGAAATCCCCGATGTCCCGTTAGGACTTATGAAACCAAGTAATGCAAGGTAGTACCTTTCGGGACAATCAACCATTGTCTGTCATATTTTTGATGCTATGCTTCGAATTATCAGTTTGCACCTGGAAGTAGCTCCATGCAAAAGCATACAAGTGGCTACCATATCTCTTTAGCTATTGAAGCATAAGCTTCCACCAAACACTGTCGAAAGTAAAAGATATGTTGAACAGCATCAACATCATATATTGATCTGCTATCTGTTCAACATCTACACTTACTCTCAGCAGAGTTTTAGTGGTTTCCTTCCCCTTAATGGAATTATATTGCCATAGATGACTAGCTCTCCGATTCTGCCTCTTTCCAGTCTTTGTTGAGGATTTACTTCTCCAAAATGCACTAGAGTGCCTAATTTTCTCTGCTCAGTTGTACAATCTTTCTCAACATCACAGTAACATCCTGTTTAGTGTACCATGGAAATTCCAGTACTTGGTGGTCTAAACTCAGATCTTTGAGTCCAACCTGTAATATGCCCAGACAGGTCTTGGCAAGGCTCCTGGGACATCAATCCAGTTCTTCTCTCTCGACCCAGAAAAGTGAGTTTAGTATAGAGATCATTCAGAACTATCAGCTGGTTCCTCGCAATAAACTCGCAGAATTTAATGCCTCTTTCATTAGTTTGACTGGACCCCAGACCATATACTAGGAGTAGGCATCTAAGCATATGATCATGATCCTTATGCAACGTAGGATTGTCTCCATGGCAGATATGTCTTTTTAAGTGTCACTATCATCAGGTAGGTACATCAAAACCAGCGTAAAAGTAACACAACTCTATATGACATACCACACAGTCCGCTATGGAATACTGCCTGAAATCCACCACTGAGAAGTTTAGTTTGTTAATTAATATAGCAGCCTTGGGTCTCCTTTCTCCATTGCCCAGAACTATAATCTTCTTCATGAGTTCAAATCCTTTGACAACGTTCTTGTGCCAGCTTGGTTCCTTGATCACATTGATGTAGTATTGCAAGAGTGACCCTTTTTGTTTGGGCACTATTTAAAGAAAGTACCACTAACTGCATACCGGAGCACCTAATGGTCATATGCCCTCAGTCCCAGGAGTTTGTGAACTGAAGGGCATTGAGGTTAATTTTTTTTTTTTTTTTTTTTTTTAATATGTTGGCTTAAAAATAGTAGCGTAAATATTTATCAATTCGTATACAGCATAGATTGAAGTTTTTTTTTTTTTTTTTATCCCCCTCCCTTGCCATCTCTGGCATACGGGGTGCGGGAGCAGTGGAGTAGTGCGCTGGGGCTTGCGCATGCCACCACTCCCTAGGATCACCAATCGTTTTTTTTTCTTTGTTTTTTTTTTAACTGTGGTGCAGCCCAGCGCTACGTCTGGTGGAGTTGCACCTTGTCCACTGCATCCCTCTGGGTGCCTCCTGCAGTTTCCAGGCTGGTCCAGCCCTCCTGGTCTCAATCCGGGTTAGCTTCCTCATCTTCTGGTGGCTCGCCGATGTTGGGCGGTCAAGTCCTTCCCATCGTGTAATGAGTGGGGCCCACCACCTCCTTCCACCCGTAAATGAACTCCTTGAAGAAGGGATAATTATCTTCTTCTATCAAACTGGGAAGGTCCGACTCAGCGAGGGCGTAAATCCCGGTCTTTCTCGACATTGAGGTTAATCCTGGAGGTCATTGACCATCACCCTCCACCTTAGGCATAGGTGACTGATTCATGGATTCCTTTCTGTGTCAGAACTGATACAAAGAACCACAAAGCTAAACTTTCTCACTGTTATCCTCGAAGGCTATAACACCTGTAGGATATCGACAAAGGTCCTAATTTCTAATTGATATATTTCTGAGCTTTGACATTTAACTCTTTACCTACTTTTTGGATATAAATCTGTGTATTCTCCTGAATTAGTTGGACCAAGTTGAAAACATTTTTTGCTTTAGTCTTCTGGATTTGTTCCTAAATCAAAAGAACCTTTTCTTACTAGTTTAGTAGAGAATTCATCGCTCCAGTGGTAAATTATTCGACACAAAATGGCTTAATTTGCCATAACAAAATTGTTTAATAATTAATTTGACCACATGAATTAGAAAATTATCTTGACCTGGAAATAAACCCAATATCATCATCACCATAAAAAAAATGTACAGTAAATATAATGAAATAAAAAGAAATATATATCTTTTTTCTCCCCTTAAGCAAATTCTGGTTATGCTCATGACTATTTTCCATGATTTAATCATAAATTTTAAATTATATGCTAACACTCAATAGTCAAAAGTTGTTAGTACTTTATCATTTTTTTTTTCAGGAATAAATATCCCCTTTTTTAGCACCTCTTTATTTCCCCCTCACATTAGAACAAAGTTTTGAGTTTTTTTTCTCATTATCTAGTTATATTGTTTTTCTTAGCTTATTTGATGGACATATGTCAACTCATTAATAAGAAATTTTTATCTTAAAATTTTAATAATTTTATTAAGTAATGAAAAACAACAGAACTGGATAATAGGCAAAAAAGCCTGGCACGTAGTTCCAATGTGTGTGGGAAAAAAAGAGAAGATAAAAAAGGGCTATTTATTTCTGAAAAGGAAAAAAATTATAAAGCTTCCATCATATCTACTAACGTAAATTCACACTATCTTGATTTCTCATAATTTGCAGAAAAAAAAAACTTTCATTTTCTATACGTCAGGAGCTAGACATACAAATTTCTATGAGCACACCAATTCAAGCTAGTTAAATTAATCATAATCCTGATCATTATCTTTGTAGGAATAGTAAGTTTCATGAACTGGATCCAGAACTATAGGGATCAAAATGGTTAGATCAGACTTTGTGGGATTTCTTGTTTTTTTTTATATATATATTACAATTATTTGTTATGTAATAGAGCTTAAGGGAACACATTAAGAACTTTATGTAGTTTAATAACATTTTTATTTATCTCCAATTTGAAATTTCAAATTAATCTTGTCAGCTATCACTAACAACTAAACCACCCACCTTAGACAAAAAAATAAAAATATTTGTCAAGTGCCAACAGATGTTGTAATTAGCATTGGAAGAAAACTAGGATATGACTCATTATATGTCTAATTTTAGTGCTGTTATATGTCTGTTCTGTTTAAATGATGAGATAATACCTCCTACTTCCCATTTCTGTAAATTTAATGTTTACAATCTAATAATTATGTATATACACTAAAAATAAAATAATAGATTTTATATGGTTAAATGGGTAATTCTGAGAAAAGGCTTTAAAATGGATATCCAAAAAAATGAGTTGTGAATACTTCCCAAAAATGTTTGGAAAAATTCACGAGTGATCTAAAGACACCAATAAATGATTTGTAGGACTGTTTGCAGCTGATTTCCATATTTTGGGCTAAGAATTCAGGTTTTTTGAAGTGGTGGTAGTGATAATAAATTTTATTGTTCTCATATTCATGTTCTGGAGTGAAAAAAAAAGGCTTCCTCTGATTATTATTAAGTAAACTAAAATTATAAATGTACAGAAAACGAATTGAAATTATTCAAATATATTAATTTGATTAAATTAAGTAAAAAATAAACTACTACTATACTAAATTGTGTAAACTTATGAATTCTTATATTTTTCTGTAGTTATATTCTCTTCTCTATTGGGCTTGAAATTGTTTCTTTCGTGATGTATTATCTTATATTTAATTTAGAAATATGTATATATTCAACAAAGTAACTGATTTTTAATCAGGATTTTATTACTACACCATTCTCTCATCACCTTAAAATGAAATTGAGGCAGTAAGAGGCAGAGTTTTAGTCTCATGGAAAAGATACCCCTAATTATTTACAATGCCATAACAATTATGAATAATAACGATGAATTATAAATTAAATATAAATTTAATAAAAGGAATAACAAAGTTTAGATTATTTTAGGAGTAATAAAATATAAATACTACTCAAAATACTTTAATTTTAAGAGTGTGAGCCATTATATTGAGATGACTTATTGATGAAAATTTCTTACATTGGCTTTTATACCTATACTTCAAATGGCTGTCTACTTCAAAATTATTAGTCTATTTTAGAATGAATTTTAAAATAATGAGGAATTATGATTATGATTACAATAATTCTGGAGCTATAATGTATTTTCAACAAAATGTAGAAATTATGTTTTGTTTAGTTGTTTTATTTGAATTACATAACTCTGTTAAAGCGATTAGTGATTATTTTAATTTCCTCTATCATCTAGGGTTTTTCAAGTTTAAATTACGATGTTTTAATCTTATCTTTCTAATCTTGCACAGTAAATTGCGGTACTCATTATGAGACCATTTTTGATGTGAAAAACACAAAAAAAGACAAAACATAAAAAACAAAAACAAACAATGAATGAATAAATTATTGTTGAATCAAATCAACTCTAAATTTAAGCAAATGAGTTTGATATTGTATTTAAAAAACAAAATACAAAGAAATTACTAGTTAATCTTATATATAGATAAAAGTTAGTTGTAACTTGGCTAATACAAAGATTGAAGAAACTTTATTTTCTAAATAAAGTACTTTTCTAAATATAGTACGCTGTCAGAATGAAATGAAATTTAGATTTAGAATAACTATAAAAAAAAAAAGAAGAAAAAACATTATGCATTATATTCTGCATTATATTATACTCTAAATTTAAGCAAATGAGTTTGATATTGTATTTAAAAAACAAAATACAAAGAAATTACTAATTAATCTTATATATAGATAAAAGTTAGTTGTAACTATATTATACTACATTATATTTTGATTGTAGAACTTCTTTTCAGGAAACAATGGAGCAGTTATTTTTTTTTTTTCAGGGTAG
This sequence comes from Halyomorpha halys, assembly GCF_000696795.3. NCBI lineage: Eukaryota > Metazoa > Arthropoda > Insecta > Hemiptera > Pentatomidae > Halyomorpha > Halyomorpha halys. Next base: position 391,183 of record NW_027115406.1, on the reverse strand, counting down.
CGGAGAGGAAGATTTAATAGAAATATACATCAATTATACAAAATACAAAAGTATTGCTAAAAATATAAAGTAATTACACAAAATACAAAAGCATTGGTAAAACTAAAAAATAATTCTCAAAATACAAAAGTATTGCTAAAAACACATAGTAATTATTTTTTCATAGATTCTTGAGAAATATATTCCCCTGATCTTCCCCTCTACCAATCTACTGTACTTGAGTAATTATATTTCATTGTCTAAACAAAAATAAATAAATAAAATGTGCTTAGGGACATGGTGGTATTGAGAATTGAGATGTTTGATTCAATAAACAATTTGATAAGTGAATTCTTTGGTTGTTTTTTTTTATTTATGCAAACAAAAAATGTATACTTATCACCTGAATATAATGCATAATGTTTTTTTTCTTCTTTTTTTTTTAGTTATTCTAAATCTAAATTTCATTTCATTCTGACAGCGTACTATATTTAGAAAAGTACTTTATTTAGAAAATAAAGTTTCTCCAATCTTTGTATTAGCCAAGTTACAACTAACTTTTATCTTTATATAAGATTAACTAGTAATTTCTTTGTATTTTGTTTTTTAAATACAATATCAAACTCATTTGCTTAAATTTAGAGTTGGTTTGATTCAACAATAATTTATTCATTCATTATTTGTTTTTGTTTTTTTTGTGTTTTTCACATAAAAAATGGTCTCATAATGAGTACCGCAATTTACTGTGCAAGATTAGAAAGATAAGATTAAAACATCGTAATTTAAACTTGAAAAACCCTAGATGATAGAGGAAATTAAAATAATCACTAATCGCTTTAACAGAGTTATGTAATTCAAATAAAACAACTAAACAAAACATAATTTCTACATTTCGTTGAAAATACATTGAGAACAATTGCAAGGTTATTTTTTTAATTGATGAAATTAAAATATTTTAATTATTAGTCAATGATGGAAAATCAAATAAAATATAAATTTATTCAGAGTAATTATTACAATATTAGTTATTAAACATTCATATTTCATTTCATTTAATTATTTATCATGTGAAACTATGAATCCACACTGGTAAATAGTTCTAATTGCTAAATCATTCCTTTTTCGAAATGTTTAAATCAACATACTATAATAGATGAGTAAAGACTGTATTTATAGTTGGTAGAATAAGGTGGTATTTTACATCTAATTTGATAAATATTATTTATTAATATAATATAATATGCAGTATAATTA